>NW_025408114.1:0-22351 GCF_905475395.1 Chrysoperla carnea
CCATAATAACATATAAAAAAAGAAAAAAAAAAAAAGAATCATTAATTTATAATTATTTAAATTGATTCTTTAAAAAAATATTATAATATATTATTTATAAAAATAATTTTTACTCTTATTTTAAATAAATTTGTGGCCTTTTATTAAAAGGCCTATGATCGATGTATTATTATTATAAAAATTAATGCAATGTTTTTAATTTATGCTTTCTTTTCAGTTTTCTTTGGTAATAACACTGCTTGAATGTTTGGTAATACACCACCTTGAGCAATTGTTACACCAGATAATAATTTATTTAATTCTTCATCATTACGAATTGCCAATTGTAAATGACGTGGAATGATACGTGTTTTTTTGTTATCACGGGCAGCATTACCAGCTAACTCGAGAACTTCTGCAGCCAAATATTCCATAACAGCAGCCAAATATACTGGGGCACCAGCACCTACTCGTTCAGCATAATTTCCTTTTCGTAATAATCTGTGAATTCTTCCAACAGGAAATTGTAATCCTGCTCGGCTTGATCTTGACTTTGCCTTTCCCTTTACTTTACCACCTTTACCTCGTCCAGACATAGCGAATAAATTTATTTAATTAATATTTTTTTTTGTAAATATAATCACACAGATGTGTACGTTACGGGGATTGTAACATAAATGTTTAAAATGTTATTTGGGTATTTTAATTTATAATATTTATAAAATATAAAACTTTAAAAATAAACCAATCACCTTATAGTATTATTTTTAGCCAATCAGAGAGTAGTATTCATTTTTATTGTTATATCCATCTTCGCGTATATAATACGCTAGTTGTATACACGACACGCTCATACATATACTGACTGGTGTTCTGTAACTATCTGTGTATATTAATTGTTTGTAACAATGCCACCAAAAACAAGTGGAAAAGCAGCAAAAAAAGCTGGCAAAGCTCAAAAAAATATATCAAAGAGTGATAAGAAAAAGAAGAGGAAGCGCAAGGAATCATATGCAATTTACATTTACAAAGTATTAAAACAAGTGCATCCTGATACTGGTATCTCTAGTAAAGCTATGAGTATCATGAACAGTTTTGTTAATGATATTTTTGAACGTATTGCTGCTGAAGCATCACGTTTAGCACATTATAATAAACGTTCAACAATCACAAGTCGGGAAATTCAAACCGCAGTTCGATTATTATTACCTGGTGAATTGGCAAAGCACGCTGTTAGTGAAGGTACTAAAGCTGTTACAAAATATACAAGTTCAAAATAAATAAATCGAAAATATTATTTAATTGATAACATAAAAATACATCAACATATAAAAACGGCTCTCTTTTTAAGAGAGCCATCAAATTTTTTAAATAAGAGTAAATTATTTTTATATATACAAAAAAATAAAATAAACAATTATTAATATCATATTTAATATAAAATTTTATATATTAATAGCTTGAATATATCTATTATTAGTATATCAATATTATTAATTTTAAATATAATAAAGGATATCGCGGAATATATATCGTAAATCAGTGTAATGCAAATGCATTACATTACCTTTATTATTTTCATTTTACATTTACTACTTGTTTATGTACGCTTATAATTATTAGAAAAATATTTTTAATAATTTTAAAAAATAAATGAAATAATAAAAATTTAATAATAAATTATTTATTGAAAGTATAAAAAATGGTATAGCAAAATCTTTATTTTCTTTGATTAAGGCGAAATGTTTTATTAGTTATAAATTCGATAATCTCCTATCGATACTTGTTACTCTTAACTTGTATATATAAAAAATATAATAGTATATTAATTTATAATAAAATTTTTTCAAAAATTCAATAAGTTATTGTAAAATAAAATAGATAATATACAAATTATAATTTATTATTGCAGATATATTACAATAAAAAAAAAAAAAATAAATAAAAATATTTGGTAATGTATGTTATAAACAAAATAATTTGTTGTAAACAAATTATATAATATGTTATATTTATTAACAAATTTATTTACTCTTATATAAATAAAATTAGTGGCTTCCCAAAAAGGAAAGCCTGTTTAAATTTATCGGATGTATTAAATATTCTTTAATAAATTTACTAAATATTTTAAGTAAATTATTATATTTTCTTAACCTCCAAAACCATACAAAGTACGACCTTGTCGTTTTAATGCATATACAACATCCATAGCTGTAACTGTTTTACGTTTTGCGTGTTCAGTATATGTAACAGCATCCCGAATAACATTTTCAAGGAATACTTTAAGTACACCACGTGTTTCTTCATAAATTAAACCAGAGATACGTTTTACTCCACCTCGTCGTGCTAAACGACGAATTGCAGGTTTTGTAATACCTTGGATATTATCACGCAAAACTTTTCTATGACGTTTTGCACCCCCTTTTCCAAGACCCTTTCCACCTTTTCCTCTGCCAGTCATTTTAATAAAAAATTATTTACAATATTTTAACGAACGGATAACACGTGTGTTAACCTCACAAGTATTGTAATGTATGTGAGCGCCGGTACAATTGTGCCTTTTTATATAAAGCATTAAAGATTTTTTAAGCCACGCCTATACAATTTGATTAGTCCATACTCTGATAGCTATCCAATAGGATATGACAACAAAAATTTTGAAATTTCATATAAATATAAATACAACACATTTATTTCGCATTTAAACATTTGACTTTGTAGTATCAAATTGTCGAATATAATTTTTAAAATTGTGTGTTTTTTTGTAAAAACATTATTATTTGAAAATGGCTAGAACCAAGCAAACTGCACGTAAATCAACTGGTGGTAAAGCACCAAGAAAACAATTAGCAACGAAAGCTGCACGTAAAAGTGCACCAGCAACTGGTGGAGTAAAAAAACCACACAGATATCGTCCTGGTACAGTAGCTTTACGAGAAATTCGTCGTTATCAAAAAAGTACTGAATTGTTAATTCGTAAATTACCATTCCAACGTTTAGTACGTGAAATTGCACAAGATTTTAAAACCGATTTACGTTTCCAAAGTTCAGCTGTTATGGCATTACAAGAAGCTAGTGAAGCCTATTTAGTAGGTTTATTTGAAGATACCAATTTATGCGCAATTCATGCAAAGCGTGTTACAATTATGCCTAAGGATATACAATTGGCAAGACGTATTCGTGGAGAACGTGCATAAGCGTTTTAAATGACAATTAAAAAAAAAAAAAAACAAATAAGAAATATTTTCGGTCCTATATATAGGACCAACATATATTATTAAATAAGAGTATATTATTTTTATTAAAAAATATATATATATATATATATATATAAATTATTGAAATAAAATTAAACATTATTAAAATTTTGTTATAATTATAAGCGATTGCTATTTCTAAAAATAAATAAATTTCATAAAATTTATATTATTTTATATTCATTTGAAATATTAAAAAAACTTCTCGCTTTAAAGTAACCATGATATGAGTTATAAATGCAATAAAATTTTATACAAAAAATAATATTTATTTGTTGACGAATAATATAAAAGGTTTACATTTCTAAATAACATATATTTATATATGGTGTGTAAAAAAAAAGAAAAGAAGAAAAATAATTTATATTTTTAATATAAAAAGGCAACCGCACACAGTGTTCCCAAGCGGTCACCCATCCAAGTACTGACTGTGCCCAATGTTGCTTAACTTCGGTGATCGGACGAGAACCGGTGTTTTCAACGTGGTATGGCTGTTGCCAGTAATAAATGAAAATTTTTACAAATATATATTTTTCATAAATATCATTAATATTAAAGTATATTATTAAAATTTTCAATGAAGTAATCAATTTAAATATATACTTATTTATTATACCATATATTTTAAATAAAAATGCAACCGCACACAGTATTCTCAAGTGGCCACCCATCCGTGGTACTGACTGTGGCAAATGTTTCTTAACTATTATTTTATAAAATATTTATACAAAAAATAATTTACTCTTATCAAATATTAATTTGTGGCCTGTATTAAGGCCTATGTTATTTTCATTTTTTAGCAAAAATAATGAAATATTTCAATATATTATTAAAGTAACAGATCATTTCTTTTTTGGTGCTGCTTTTTTAATTTTTGTAGGAGATGATTTGGCAACAGAAGCTTTCTTAGCTTTTGGTGCTTTCGGTTTACGAGCAGGGCTACTTTTGGCAGCGGATTTTGTACTTTTTGCTGGTTTTGCTTTAACTGGTGCTTTTTTTGATGCCGCTGATGATTTTGCAGTAACTTTTTTAGCAGCAGTTGATGATGATGGAGTCGCTTTTTTTGCTTTAGGCTTTTTGGCTGCCAATGATGTAGTTGTGGCTTTCTTTTCTTTTGGTGCCCGTTTACTTTTAGCACTCTTTGCTGAACCTTTTGCTCCACTTTCTTTTTTGGATACTTTTGATTTAGCTGAAGAATTAGATGAAGCGGAAGCAGCCAATTTGAATGAACCAGATGCACCTTTACCTTTAGTTTGTACCAAGGCTCCCTCAGTTACAGCAGCTTTTAAATATTTTTTAATAAATGGTGAAATTTTATCAGAATCCACTTTATAATTTGCAGCTAAATATTTTTTAATTGCTTGTAATGATGAACCACCACGTTCTTTTAAATTTTTAATTGCGTTAACAACCATTTCTGATGTACGTGGATGTGTTGGTTTTGAATGTTGTTTTGTACGTTTAGCACCAGAAGCTGTTGCTTTTTTTGTTGGTGTTGTAGAAGCAGCAGTAACCGCAGTTGCTGCAACAGCTGTAGAATTTTCTTCGGCCATATTTTTTTACTTTATAAAAATAATGTATTTATTATAAATATTTAAATGATAAAATATAATAATTCTATCAAATAAAAAATAAAGGTTTTCAATTATATCATTATTCACAATAATATAAGTCCCTATGTAAGTCAAAGTACCATGTAGAAAACACATAAAAATTAAATAGTATTTCTAATTTACTGTCGTAGTAAACATGATTTATTTTTTCAATTTCTATAATATATAAAATAATAAATTATAAATTTAATAATAATATTTATTTTATAAATTAAAATATATTTAATTTTTTTATTAACAATTATTAATAAACATAGTTTAATATTAATTATTTCAATCATACAAAACAATAATATTTTTAAGGTAAACTTAAAAAAGTATATATTTTTATTTTTTATTTAATATCGATTTATTATAAATTATTAGTATATAAATAATTAAAAAATTTAATATATAAATATATATATTATAGTATAAGATTTCATTTTTAGAAAAACTTTTTTTGTCAATAATGAAAACGTATTATTATGAAATGTGTTAATCGAACATTGACAAAATATATTTCATTAGAAAATACTTTTATTTATGCATTAATATCAATAATTAACTATTAAATTAATTTTTTCATAATTATATAAAGAAATTTTATACTGATATAAGTATTTATATATTATAATATTTATTTTAAATATAAAAAAATTTATGACAAAATATATTATTAGAGTATTTGTTGAGATTAATATAAGATTATTTTAAATAAGAATTAATTTATATAATTATTAAAATATTATTAATTTTATGTTATGTAATTTTAATAAAAATAAATAATAATAATAATAAATATACAAATTTTTTAACAATTTAAATTTTATATGATCTAAATAATTTTGTTAAGTACGATATGAGAAATCATTGTAAGCTTCGTTAAGAAACTTTGTAATATAAAATAATAATAATAATATTAAATATATAAATAAATAAAATAAATTTGATATATATTTTTAGTTCATTCTGTGTATAAATCAAAGGATACCGAATAATTGGTAACGGATGCGATATATTATAGTATCGAGTATTAAAACATAATATATAAATTTATCTTGTTATTCAAATTTTTTGTTACTTAACTTATGTATTTAGAAAATTTATAATATTATTTATATAATTGACATAAAATCTTATAAATTGAAATTTTATTAATATGTATCAAAAGAAGAGAGTAACGTATTGATATAATATCAAAGGATACTGATTATTTAAATAACGAATACGTCATATATTGTTTGTGTAACGAAGTTCACTTGGCCATCTAGTTTAAAATAACATTTTCAATAGAAAGTTTATATGCTTTGTTTTTTTTTTTTCTTTAATTATTAAAAAAATAAATTGAAATTTAATTCAATCAAATTTTATAATAATTTTAAAAAAATTTTTCCTTTTAAAAAATATTTTGTGATGTTGTGATAATATGTATTAATACAAGTGCATCCTGATACTTTTATCTCTAGTAAAGGTATGAGTATCATGAACAGTTTTGTTATCTAATGATATTATTTTGATAATATTTTGTGTATATTCTTATAATATTTTGTCTAAATATCATCATAATACAATATTATTTTGATAATATTTTATGAATATTCTTATAATATGTTACCTAAATGTCATCATAATATGATGAATTATTTCCATAATAACATATAAAAAAAGAAAAAAAAAAAAAGAATCATTAATTTATAATTATTTAAATTGATTCTTTAAAAAAATATTATAATATATTATTTATAAAAATAATTTTTACTCTTATTTTAAATAAATTTGTGGCCTTTTATTAAAAGGCCTATGATCGATGTATTATTATTATAAAAATTAATGCAATGTTTTTAATTTATGCTTTCTTTTCAGTTTTCTTTGGTAATAACACTGCTTGAATGTTTGGTAATACACCACCTTGAGCAATTGTTACACCAGATAATAATTTATTTAATTCTTCATCATTACGAATTGCCAATTGTAAATGACGTGGAATGATACGTGTTTTTTTGTTATCACGGGCAGCATTACCAGCTAACTCGAGAACTTCTGCAGCCAAATATTCCATAACAGCAGCCAAATATACTGGGGCACCAGCACCTACTCGTTCAGCATAATTTCCTTTTCGTAATAATCTGTGAATTCTTCCAACAGGAAATTGTAATCCTGCTCGGCTTGATCTTGACTTTGCCTTTCCCTTTACTTTACCACCTTTACCTCGTCCAGACATAGCGAATAAATTTATTTAATTAATATTTTTTTTTGTAAATATAATCACACAGATGTGTACGTTACGGGGATTGTAACATAAATGTTTAAAATGTTATTTGGGTATTTTAATTTATAATATTTATAAAATATAAAACTTTAAAAATAAACCAATCACCTTATAGTATTATTTTTAGCCAATCAGAGAGTAGTATTCATTTTTATTGTTATATCCATCTTCGCGTATATAATACGCTAGTTGTATACACGACACGCTCATACATATACTGACTGGTGTTCTGTAACTATCTGTGTATATTAATTGTTTGTAACAATGCCACCAAAAACAAGTGGAAAAGCAGCAAAAAAAGCTGGCAAAGCTCAAAAAAATATATCAAAGAGTGATAAGAAAAAGAAGAGGAAGCGCAAGGAATCATATGCAATTTACATTTACAAAGTATTAAAACAAGTGCATCCTGATACTGGTATCTCTAGTAAAGCTATGAGTATCATGAACAGTTTTGTTAATGATATTTTTGAACGTATTGCTGCTGAAGCATCACGTTTAGCACATTATAATAAACGTTCAACAATCACAAGTCGGGAAATTCAAACCGCAGTTCGATTATTATTACCTGGTGAATTGGCAAAGCACGCTGTTAGTGAAGGTACTAAAGCTGTTACAAAATATACAAGTTCAAAATAAATAAATCGAAAATATTATTTAATTGATAACATAAAAATACATCAACATATAAAAACGGCTCTCTTTTTAAGAGAGCCATCAAATTTTTTAAATAAGAGTAAATTATTTTTATATATACAAAAAAATAAAATAAACAATTATTAATATCATATTTAATATAAAATTTTATATATTAATAGCTTGAATATATCTATTATTAGTATATCAATATTATTAATTTTAAATATAATAAAGGATATCGCGGAATATATATCGTAAATCAGTGTAATGCAAATGCATTACATTACCTTTATTATTTTCATTTTACATTTACTACTTGTTTATGTACGCTTATAATTATTAGAAAAATATTTTTAATAATTTTAAAAAATAAATGAAATAATAAAAATTTAATAATAAATTATTTATTGAAAGTATAAAAAATGGTATAGCAAAATCTTTATTTTCTTTGATTAAGGCGAAATGTTTTATTAGTTATAAATTCGATAATCTCCTATCGATACTTGTTACTCTTAACTTGTATATATAAAAAATATAATAGTATATTAATTTATAATAAAATTTTTTCAAAAATTCAATAAGTTATTGTAAAATAAAATAGATAATATACAAATTATAATTTATTATTGCAGATATATTACAATAAAAAAAAAAAAAATAAATAAAAATATTTGGTAATGTATGTTATAAACAAAATAATTTGTTGTAAACAAATTATATAATATGTTATATTTATTAACAAATTTATTTACTCTTATATAAATAAAATTAGTGGCTTCCCAAAAAGGAAAGCCTGTTTAAATTTATCGGATGTATTAAATATTCTTTAATAAATTTACTAAATATTTTAAGTAAATTATTATATTTTCTTAACCTCCAAAACCATACAAAGTACGACCTTGTCGTTTTAATGCATATACAACATCCATAGCTGTAACTGTTTTACGTTTTGCGTGTTCAGTATATGTAACAGCATCCCGAATAACATTTTCAAGGAATACTTTAAGTACACCACGTGTTTCTTCATAAATTAAACCAGAGATACGTTTTACTCCACCTCGTCGTGCTAAACGACGAATTGCAGGTTTTGTAATACCTTGGATATTATCACGCAAAACTTTTCTATGACGTTTTGCACCCCCTTTTCCAAGACCCTTTCCACCTTTTCCTCTGCCAGTCATTTTAATAAAAAATTATTTACAATATTTTAACGAACGGATAACACGTGTGTTAACCTCACAAGTATTGTAATGTATGTGAGCGCCGGTACAATTGTGCCTTTTTATATAAAGCATTAAAGATTTTTTAAGCCACGCCTATACAATTTGATTAGTCCATACTCTGATAGCTATCCAATAGGATATGACAACAAAAATTTTGAAATTTCATATAAATATAAATACAACACATTTATTTCGCATTTAAACATTTGACTTTGTAGTATCAAATTGTCGAATATAATTTTTAAAATTGTGTGTTTTTTTGTAAAAACATTATTATTTGAAAATGGCTAGAACCAAGCAAACTGCACGTAAATCAACTGGTGGTAAAGCACCAAGAAAACAATTAGCAACGAAAGCTGCACGTAAAAGTGCACCAGCAACTGGTGGAGTAAAAAAACCACACAGATATCGTCCTGGTACAGTAGCTTTACGAGAAATTCGTCGTTATCAAAAAAGTACTGAATTGTTAATTCGTAAATTACCATTCCAACGTTTAGTACGTGAAATTGCACAAGATTTTAAAACCGATTTACGTTTCCAAAGTTCAGCTGTTATGGCATTACAAGAAGCTAGTGAAGCCTATTTAGTAGGTTTATTTGAAGATACCAATTTATGCGCAATTCATGCAAAGCGTGTTACAATTATGCCTAAGGATATACAATTGGCAAGACGTATTCGTGGAGAACGTGCATAAGCGTTTTAAATGACAATTTAAAAAAAAAAAAAACAAATAAGAAATATTTTCGGTCCTATATATAGGACCAACATATATTATTAAATAAGAGTATATTATTTTTATTAAAAAATATATATATATATATATATATATATAAATTATTGAAATAAAATTAAACATTATTAAAATTTTGTTATAATTATAAGCGATTGCTATTTCTAAAAATAAATAAATTTCATAAAATTTATATTATTTTATATTCATTTGAAATATTAAAAAAACTTCTCGCTTTAAAGTAACCATGATATGAGTTATAAATGCAATAAAATTTTATACAAAAAATAATATTTATTTGTTGACGAATAATATAAAAGGTTTACATTTCTAAATAACATATATTTATATATGGTGTGTAAAAAAAAAGAAAAGAAGAAAAATAATTTATATTTTTAATATAAAAAGGCAACCGCACACAGTGTTCCCAAGCGGTCACCCATCCAAGTACTGACTGTGCCCAATGTTGCTTAACTTCGGTGATCGGACGAGAACCGGTGTTTTCAACGTGGTATGGCTGTTGCCAGTAATAAATGAAAATTTTTACAAATATATATTTTTCATAAATATCATTAATATTAAAGTATATTATTAAAATTTTCAATGAAGTAATCAATTTAAATATATACTTATTTATTATACCATATATTTTAAATAAAAATGCAACCGCACACAGTATTCTCAAGTGGCCACCCATCCGTGGTACTGACTGTGGCAAATGTTTCTTAACTATTATTTTATAAAATATTTATACAAAAAATAATTTACTCTTATCAAATATTAATTTGTGGCCTGTATTAAGGCCTATGTTATTTTCATTTTTTAGCAAAAATAATGAAATATTTCAATATTATTAAAGTAACAGATCATTTCTTTTTTGGTGCTGCTTTTTTAATTTTTGTAGGAGATGATTTGGCAACAGAAGCTTTCTTAGCTTTTGGTGCTTTCGGTTTACGAGCAGGGCTACTTTTGGCAGCGGATTTTGTACTTTTTGCTGGTTTTGCTTTAACTGGTGCTTTTTTTGATGCCGCTGATGATTTTGCAGTAACTTTTTTAGCAGCAGTTGATGATGATGGAGTCGCTTTTTTTGCTTTAGGCTTTTTGGCTGCCAATGATGTAGTTGTGGCTTTCTTTTCTTTTGGTGCCCGTTTACTTTTAGCACTCTTTGCTGAACCTTTTGCTCCACTTTCTTTTTTGGATACTTTTGATTTAGCTGAAGAATTAGATGAAGCGGAAGCAGCCAATTTGAATGAACCAGATGCACCTTTACCTTTAGTTTGTACCAAGGCTCCCTCAGTTACAGCAGCTTTTAAATATTTTTTAATAAATGGTGAAATTTTATCAGAATCCACTTTATAATTTGCAGCTAAATATTTTTTAATTGCTTGTAATGATGAACCACCACGTTCTTTTAAATTTTTAATTGCGTTAACAACCATTTCTGATGTACGTGGATGTGTTGGTTTTGAATGTTGTTTTGTACGTTTAGCACCAGAAGCTGTTGCTTTTTTTGTTGGTGTTGTAGAAGCAGCAGTAACCGCAGTTGCTGCAACAGCTGTAGAATTTTCTTCGGCCATATTTTTTTACTTTATAAAAATAATGTATTTATTATAAATATTTAAATGATAAAATATAATAATTCTATCAAATAAAAAATAAAGGTTTTCAATTATATCATTATTCACAATAATATAAGTCCCTATGTAAGTCAAAGTACCATGTAGAAAACACATAAAAATTAAATAGTATTTCTAATTTACTGTCGTAGTAAACATGATTTATTTTTTCAATTTCTATAATATATAAAATAATAAATTATAAATTTAATAATAATATTTATTTTATAAATTAAAATATATTTAATTTTTTTATTAACAATTATTAATAAACATAGTTTAATATTAATTATTTCAATCATACAAAACAATAATATTTTTAAGGTAAACTTAAAAAGTATATATTTTTATTTTTTATTTAATATCGATTTATTATAAATTATTAGTATATAAATAATTAAAAAATTTAATATATAAATATATATATTATAGTATAAGATTTCATTTTTAGAAAAACTTTTTTTGTCAATAATGAAAACGTATTATTATGAAATGTGTTAATCGAACATTGACAAAATATATTTCATTAGAAAATACTTTTATTTATGCATTAATATCAATAATTAACTATTAAATTAATTTTTTCATAATTATATAAAGAAATTTTATACTGATATAAGTATTTATATATTATAATATTTATTTTAAATATAAAAAAATTTATGACAAAATATATTATTAGAGTATTTGTTGAGATTAATATAAGATTATTTTAAATAAGAATTAATTTATATAATTATTAAAATATTATTAATTTTATGTTATGTAATTTTAATAAAAATAAATAATAATAATAATAAATATACAAATTTTTTAACAATTTAAATTTTATATGATCTAAATAATTTTGTTAAGTACGATATGAGAAATCATTGTAAGCTTCGTTAAGAAACTTTGTAATATAAAATAATAATAATAATATTAAATATATAAATAAATAAAATAAATTTGATATATATTTTTAGTTCATTCTGTGTATAAATCAAAGGATACCGAATAATTGGTAACGGATGCGATATATTATAGTATCGAGTATTAAAACATAATATATAAATTTATCTTGTTATTCAAATTTTTTGTTACTTAACTTATGTATTTAGAAAATTTATAATATTATTTATATAATTGACATAAAATCTTATAAATTGAAATTTTATTAATATGTATCAAAAGAAGAGAGTAACGTATTGATATAATATCAAAGGATACTGATTATTTAAATAACGAATACGTCATATATTGTTTGTGTAACGAAGTTCACTTGGCCATCTAGTTTAAAATAACATTTTCAATAGAAAGTTTATATGCTTTGTTTTTTTTTTTTCTTTAATTATTAAAAAAATAAATTGAAATTTAATTCAATCAAATTTTATAATAATTTTAAAAAAATTTTTCCTTTTAAAAAATATTTTGTGATGTTGTGATAATATGTATTAATACAAGTGCATCCTGATACTTTTATCTCTAGTAAAGGTATGAGTATCATGAACAGTTTTGTTATCTAATGATATTATTTTGATAATATTTTGTGTATATTCTTATAATATTTTGTCTAAATATCATCATAATACAATATTATTTTGATAATATTTTATGAATATTCTTATAATATGTTACCTAAATGTCATCATAATATGATGAATTATTTCCATAATAACATATAAAAAAAGAAAAAAAAAAAAAGAATCATTAATTTATAATTATTTAAATTGATTCTTTAAAAAAATATTATAATATATTATTTATAAAAATAATTTTTACTCTTATTTTAAATAAATTTGTGGCCTTTTATTAAAAGGCCTATGATCGATGTATTATTATTATAAAAATTAATGCAATGTTTTTAATTTATGCTTTCTTTTCAGTTTTCTTTGGTAATAACACTGCTTGAATGTTTGGTAATACACCACCTTGAGCAATTGTTACACCAGATAATAATTTATTTAATTCTTCATCATTACGAATTGCCAATTGTAAATGACGTGGAATGATACGTGTTTTTTTGTTATCACGGGCAGCATTACCAGCTAACTCGAGAACTTCTGCAGCCAAATATTCCATAACAGCAGCCAAATATACTGGGGCACCAGCACCTACTCGTTCAGCATAATTTCCTTTTCGTAATAATCTGTGAATTCTTCCAACAGGAAATTGTAATCCTGCTCGGCTTGATCTTGACTTTGCCTTTCCCTTTACTTTACCACCTTTACCTCGTCCAGACATAGCGAATAAATTTATTTAATTAATATTTTTTTTTGTAAATATAATCACACAGATGTGTACGTTACGGGGATTGTAACATAAATGTTTAAAATGTTATTTGGGTATTTTAATTTATAATATTTATAAAATATAAAACTTTAAAAATAAACCAATCACCTTATAGTATTATTTTTAGCCAATCAGAGAGTAGTATTCATTTTTATTGTTATATCCATCTTCGCGTATATAATACGCTAGTTGTATACACGACACGCTCATACATATACTGACTGGTGTTCTGTAACTATCTGTGTATATTAATTGTTTGTAACAATGCCACCAAAAACAAGTGGAAAAGCAGCAAAAAAAGCTGGCAAAGCTCAAAAAAATATATCAAAGAGTGATAAGAAAAAGAAGAGGAAGCGCAAGGAATCATATGCAATTTACATTTACAAAGTATTAAAACAAGTGCATCCTGATACTGGTATCTCTAGTAAAGCTATGAGTATCATGAACAGTTTTGTTAATGATATTTTTGAACGTATTGCTGCTGAAGCATCACGTTTAGCACATTATAATAAACGTTCAACAATCACAAGTCGGGAAATTCAAACCGCAGTTCGATTATTATTACCTGGTGAATTGGCAAAGCACGCTGTTAGTGAAGGTACTAAAGCTGTTACAAAATATACAAGTTCAAAATAAATAAATCGAAAATATTATTTAATTGATAACATAAAAATACATCAACATATAAAAACGGCTCTCTTTTTAAGAGAGCCATCAAATTTTTTAAATAAGAGTAAATTATTTTTATATATACAAAAAAATAAAATAAACAATTATTAATATCATATTTAATATAAAATTTTATATATTAATAGCTTGAATATATCTATTATTAGTATATCAATATTATTAATTTTAAATATAATAAAGGATATCGCGGAATATATATCGTAAATCAGTGTAATGCAAATGCATTACATTACCTTTATTATTTTCATTTTACATTTACTACTTGTTTATGTACGCTTATAATTATTAGAAAAATATTTTTAATAATTTTAAAAAATAAATGAAATAATAAAAATTTAATAATAAATTATTTATTGAAAGTATAAAAAATGGTATAGCAAAATCTTTATTTTCTTTGATTAAGGCGAAATGTTTTATTAGTTATAAATTCGATAATCTCCTATCGATACTTGTTACTCTTAACTTGTATATATAAAAAATATAATAGTATATTAATTTATAATAAAATTTTTTCAAAAATTCAATAAGTTATTGTAAAATAAAATAGATAATATACAAATTATAATTTATTATTGCAGATATATTACAATAAAAAAAAAAAAAATAAATAAAAATATTTGGTAATGTATGTTATAAACAAAATAATTTGTTGTAAACAAATTATATAATATGTTATATTTATTAACAAATTTATTTACTCTTATATAAATAAAATTAGTGGCTTCCCAAAAAGGAAAGCCTGTTTAAATTTATCGGATGTATTAAATATTCTTTAATAAATTTACTAAATATTTTAAGTAAATTATTATATTTTCTTAACCTCCAAAACCATACAAAGTACGACCTTGTCGTTTTAATGCATATACAACATCCATAGCTGTAACTGTTTTACGTTTTGCGTGTTCAGTATATGTAACAGCATCCCGAATAACATTTTCAAGGAATACTTTAAGTACACCACGTGTTTCTTCATAAATTAAACCAGAGATACGTTTTACTCCACCTCGTCGTGCTAAACGACGAATTGCAGGTTTTGTAATACCTTGGATATTATCACGCAAAACTTTTCTATGACGTTTTGCACCCCCTTTTCCAAGACCCTTTCCACCTTTTCCTCTGCCAGTCATTTTAATAAAAAATTATTTACAATATTTTAACGAACGGATAACACGTGTGTTAACCTCACAAGTATTGTAATGTATGTGAGCGCCGGTACAATTGTGCCTTTTTATATAAAGCATTAAAGATTTTTTAAGCCACGCCTATACAATTTGATTAGTCCATACTCTGATAGCTATCCAATAGGATATGACAACAAAAATTTTGAAATTTCATATAAATATAAATACAACACATTTATTTCGCATTTAAACATTTGACTTTGTAGTATCAAATTGTCGAATATAATTTTTAAAATTGTGTGTTTTTTTGTAAAAACATTATTATTTGAAAATGGCTAGAACCAAGCAAACTGCACGTAAATCAACTGGTGGTAAAGCACCAAGAAAACAATTAGCAACGAAAGCTGCACGTAAAAGTGCACCAGCAACTGGTGGAGTAAAAAAACCACACAGATATCGTCCTGGTACAGTAGCTTTACGAGAAATTCGTCGTTATCAAAAAAGTACTGAATTGTTAATTCGTAAATTACCATTCCAACGTTTAGTACGTGAAATTGCACAAGATTTTAAAACCGATTTACGTTTCCAAAGTTCAGCTGTTATGGCATTACAAGAAGCTAGTGAAGCCTATTTAGTAGGTTTATTTGAAGATACCAATTTATGCGCAATTCATGCAAAGCGTGTTACAATTATGCCTAAGGATATACAATTGGCAAGACGTATTCGTGGAGAACGTGCATAAGCGTTTTAAATGACAATTTAAAAAAAAAAAAAACAAATAAGAAATATTTTCGGTCCTATATATAGGACCAACATATATTATTAAATAAGAGTATATTATTTTTATTAAAAAATATATATATATATATATATATATAAATTATTGAAATAAAATTAAACATTATTAAAATTTTGTTATAATTATAAGCGATTGCTATTTCTAAAAATAAATAAATTTCATAAAATTTATATTATTTTATATTCATTTGAAATATTAAAAAAACTTCTCGCTTTAAAGTAACCATGATATGAGTTATAAATGCAATAAAATTTTATACAAAAAATAATATTTATTTGTTGACGAATAATATAAAAGGTTTACATTTCTAAATAACATATATTTATATATGGTGTGTAAAAAAAAAGAAAAGAAGAAAAATAATTTATATTTTTAATATAAAAAGGCAACCGCACACAGTGTTCCCAAGCGGTCACCCATCCAAGTACTGACTGTGCCCAATGTTGCTTAACTTCGGTGATCGGACGAGAACCGGTGTTTTCAACGTGGTATGGCTGTTGCCAGTAATAAATGAAAATTTTTACAAATATATATTTTTCATAAATATCATTAATATTAAAGTATATTATTAAAATTTTCAATGAAGTAATCAATTTAAATATATACTTATTTATTATACCATATATTTTAAATAAAAATGCAACCGCACACAGTATTCTCAAGTGGCCACCCATCCGTGGTACTGACTGTGGCAAATGTTTCTTAACTATTATTTTATAAAATATTTATACAAAAAATAATTTACTCTTATCAAATATTAATTTGTGGCCTGTATTAAGGCCTATGTTATTTTCATTTTTTAGCAAAAATAATGAAATATTTCAATATATTATTAAAGTAACAGATCATTTCTTTTTTGGTGCTGCTTTTTTAATTTTTGTAGGAGATGATTTGGCAACAGAAGCTTTCTTAGCTTTTGGTGCTTTCGGTTTACGAGCAGGGCTACTTTTGGCAGCGGATTTTGTACTTTTTGCTGGTTTTGCTTTAACTGGTGCTTTTTTTGATGCCGCTGATGATTTTGCAGTAACTTTTTTAGCAGCAGTTGATGATGATGGAGTCGCTTTTTTTGCTTTAGGCTTTTTGGCTGCCAATGATGTAGTTGTGGCTTTCTTTTCTTTTGGTGCCCGTTTACTTTTAGCACTCTTTGCTGAACCTTTTGCTCCACTTTCTTTTTTGGATACTTTTGATTTAGCTGAAGAATTAGATGAAGCGGAAGCAGCCAATTTGAATGAACCAGATGCACCTTTACCTTTAGTTTGTACCAAGGCTCCCTCAGTTACAGCAGCTTTTAAATATTTTTTAATAAATGGTGAAATTTTATCAGAATCCACTTTATAATTTGCAGCTAAATATTTTTTAATTGCTTGTAATGATGAACCACCACGTTCTTTTAAATTTTTAATTGCGTTAACAACCATTTCTGATGTACGTGGATGTGTTGGTTTTGAATGTTGTTTTGTACGTTTAGCACCAGAAGCTGTTGCTTTTTTTGTTGGTGTTGTAGAAGCAGCAGTAACCGCAGTTGCTGCAACAGCTGTAGAATTTTCTTCGGCCATATTTTTTTACTTTATAAAAATAATGTATTTATTATAAATATTTAAATGATAAAATATAATAATTCTATCAAATAAAAAATAAAGGTTTTCAATTATATCATTATTCACAATAATATAAGTCCCTATGTAAGTCAAAGTACCATGTAGAAAACACATAAAAATTAAATAGTATTTCTAATTTACTGTCGTAGTAAACATGATTTATTTTTTCAATTTCTATAATATATAAAATAATAAATTATAAATTTAATAATAATATTTATTTTATAAATTAAAATATATTTAATTTTTTTATTAACAATTATTAATAAACATAGTTTAATATTAATTATTTCAATCATACAAAACAATAATATTTTTAAGGTAAACTTAAAAAGTATATATTTTTATTTTTTATTTAATATCGATTTATTATAAATTATTAGTATATAAATAATTAAAAAATTTAATATATAAATATATATATTATAGTATAAGATTTCATTTTTAGAAAAACTTTTTTTGTCAATAATGAAAACGTATTATTATGAAATGTGTTAATCGAACATTGACAAAATATATTTCATTAGAAAATACTTTTATTTATGCATTAATATCAATAATTAACTATTAAATTAATTTTTTCATAATTATATAAAGAAATTTTATACTGATATAAGTATTTATATATTATAATATTTATTTTAAATATAAAAAAATTTATGACAAAATATATTATTAGAGTATTTGTTGAGATTAATATAAGATTATTTTAAATAAGAATTAATTTATATAATTATTAAAATATTATTAATTTTATGTTATGTAATTTTAATAAAAATAAATAATAATAATAATAAATATACAAATTTTTTAACAATTTAAATTTTATATGATCTAAATAATTTTGTTAAGTACGATATGAGAAATCATTGTAAGCTTCGTTAAGAAACTTTGTAATATAAAATAATAATAATAATATTAAATATATAAATAAATAAAATAAATTTGATATATATTTTTAGTTCATTCTGTGTATAAATCAAAGGATACCGAATAATTGGTAACGGATGCGATATATTATAGTATCGAGTATTAAAACATAATATATAAATTTATCTTGTTATTCAAATTTTTTGTTACTTAACTTATGTATTTAGAAAATTTATAATATTATTTATATAATTGACATAAAATCTTATAAATTGAAATTTTATTAATATGTATCAAAAGAAGAGAGTAACGTATTGATATAATATCAAAGGATACTGATTATTTAAATAACGAATACGTCATATATTGTTTGTGTAACGAAGTTCACTTGGCCATCTAGTTTAAAATAACATTTTCAATAGAAAGTTTATATGCTTTGTTTTTTTTTTTTCTTTAATTATTAAAAAAATAAATTGAAATTTAATTCAATCAAATTTTATAATAATTTTAAAAAAATTTTTCCTTTTAAAAAATATTTTGTGATGTTGTGATAATATGTATTAATACAAGTGCATCCTGATACTTTTATCTCTAGTAAAGGTATGAGTATCATGAACAGTTTTGTTATCTAATGATATTATTTTGATAATATTTTGTGTATATTCTTATAATATTTTGTCTAAATATCATCATAATACAATATTATTTTGATAATATTTTATGAATATTCTTATAATATGTTACCTAAATGTCATCATAATATGATGAATTATTTCCATAATAACATATAAAAAAAGAAAAAAAAAAAAAGAATCATTAATTTATAATTATTTAAATTGATTCTTTAAAAAAATATTATAATATATTATTTATAAAAATAATTTTTACTCTTATTTTAAATAAATTTGTGGCCTTTTATTAAAAGGCCTATGATCGATGTATTATTATTATAAAAATTAATGCAATGTTTTTAATTTATGCTTTCTTTTCAGTTTTCTTTGGTAATAACACTGCTTGAATGTTTGGTAATACACCACCTTGAGCAATTGTTACACCAGATAATAATTTATTTAATTCTTCATCATTACGAATTGCCAATTGTAAATGACGTGGAATGATACGTGTTTTTTTGTTATCACGGGCAGCATTACCAGCTAACTCGAGAACTTCTGCAGCCAAATATTCCATAACAGCAGCCAAATATACTGGGGCACCAGCACCTACTCGTTCAGCATAATTTCCTTTTCGTAATAATCTGTGAATTCTTCCAACAGGAAATTGTAATCCTGCTCGGCTTGATCTTGACTTTGCCTTTCCCTTTACTTTACCACCTTTACCTCGTCCAGACATAGCGAATAAATTTATTTAATTAATATTTTTTTTTGTAAATATAATCACACAGATGTGTACGTTACGGGGATTGTAACATAAATGTTTAAAATGTTATTTGGGTATTTTAATTTATAATATTTATAAAATATAAAACTTTAAAAATAAACCAATCACCTTATAGTATTATTTTTAGCCAATCAGAGAGTAGTATTCATTTTTATTGTTATATCCATCTTCGCGTATATAATACGCTAGTTGTATACACGACACGCTCATACATATACTGACTGGTGTTCTGTAACTATCTGTGTATATTAATTGTTTGTAACAATGCCACCAAAAACAAGTGGAAAAGCAGCAAAAAAAGCTGGCAAAGCTCAAAAAAATATATCAAAGAGTGATAAGAAAAAGAAGAGGAAGCGCAAGGAATCATATGCAATTTACATTTACAAAGTATTAAAACAAGTGCATCCTGATACTGGTATCTCTAGTAAAGCTATGAGTATCATGAACAGTTTTGTTAATGATATTTTTGAACGTATTGCTGCTGAAGCATCACGTTTAGCACATTATAATAAACGTTCAACAATCACAAGTCGGGAAATTCAAACCGCAGTTCGATTATTATTACCTGGTGAATTGGCAAAGCACGCTGTTAGTGAAGGTACTAAAGCTGTTACAAAATATACAAGTTCAAAATAAATAAATCGAAAATATTATTTAATTGATAACATAAAAATACATCAACATATAAAAACGGCTCTCTTTTTAAGAGAGCCATCAAATTTTTTAAATAAGAGTAAATTATTTTTATATATACAAAAAAATAAAATAAACAATTATTAATATCATATTTAATATAAAATTTTATATATTAATAGCTTGAATATATCTATTATTAGTATATCAATATTATTAATTTTAAATATAATAAAGGATATCGCGGAATATATATCGTAAATCAGTGTAATGCAAATGCATTACATTACCTTTATTATTTTCATTTTACATTTACTACTTGTTTATGTACGCTTATAATTATTAGAAAAATATTTTTAATAATTTTAAAAAATAAATGAAATAATAAAAATTTAATAATAAATTATTTATTGAAAGTATAAAAAATGGTATAGCAAAATCTTTATTTTCTTTGATTAAGGCGAAATGTTTTATTAGTTATAAATTCGATAATCTCCTATCGATACTTGTTACTCTTAACTTGTATATATAAAAAATATAATAGTATATTAATTTATAATAAAATTTTTTCAAAAATTCAATAAGTTATTGTAAAATAAAATAGATAATATACAAATTATAATTTATTATTGCAGATATATTACAATAAAAAAAAAAAAAATAAATAAAAATATTTGGTAATGTATGTTATAAACAAAATAATTTGTTGTAAACAAATTATATAATATGTTATATTTATTAACAAATTTATTTACTCTTATATAAATAAAATTAGTGGCTTCCCAAAAAGGAAAGCCTGTTTAAATTTATCGGATGTATTAAATATTCTTTAATAAATTTACTAAATATTTTAAGTAAATTATTATATTTTCTTAACCTCCAAAACCATACAAAGTACGACCTTGTCGTTTTAATGCATATACAACATCCATAGCTGTAACTGTTTTACGTTTTGCGTGTTCAGTATATGTAACAGCATCCCGAATAACATTTTCAAGGAATACTTTAAGTACACCACGTGTTTCTTCATAAATTAAACCAGAGATACGTTTTACTCCACCTCGTCGTGCTAAACGACGAATTGCAGGTTTTGTAATACCTTGGATATTATCACGCAAAACTTTTCTATGACGTTTTGCACCCCCTTTTCCAAGACCCTTTCCACCTTTTCCTCTGCCAGTCATTTTAATAAAAAATTATTTACAATATTTTAACGAACGGATAACACGTGTGTTAACCTCACAAGTATTGTAATGTATGTGAGCGCCGGTACAATTGTGCCTTTTTATATAAAGCATTAAAGATTTTTTAAGCCACGCCTATACAATTTGATTAGTCCATACTCTGATAGCTATCCAATAGGATATGACAACAAAAATTTTGAAATTTCATATAAATATAAATACAACACATTTATTTCGCATTTAAACATTTGACTTTGTAGTATCAAATTGTCGAATATAATTTTTAAAATTGTGTGTTTTTTTGTAAAAACATTATTATTTGAAAATGGCTAGAACCAAGCAAACTGCACGTAAATCAACTGGTGGTAAAGCACCAAGAAAACAATTAGCAACGAAAGCTGCACGTAAAAGTGCACCAGCAACTGGTGGAGTAAAAAAACCACACAGATATCGTCCTGGTACAGTAGCTTTACGAGAAATTC
>NW_025408115.1:0-2500 GCF_905475395.1 Chrysoperla carnea
ATGTGGTTTTTACTGCCGGCGTACAAATAATTCTTCTTAGAGGGACAGGCGGCATTCTAGCCGCACGAGATTGAGCAATAACAGGTCTGTGATGCCCTTAGATGTTCTGGGCCGCACGCGCGCTACACTGAAGGAATCAGCGTGTCCTCCCAGGCCGAAAGGTCCGGGTAACCCGCTGAACCTCCTTCGTGCTAGGGATTGGGGCTTGCAATTGTTCCCCATGAACGAGGAATTCCCAGTAAGCGCGAGTCATAAGCTCGCGTTGATTACGTCCCTGCCCTTTGTACACACCGCCCGTCGCTACTACCGATTGAATGATTTAGTGAGGTCTTCGGACTGGTACGCGGCAATATTTCTGATATTGCCGATGTTGCTGGGAAGATGACCAAACTTGATCATTTAGAGGAAGTAAAAGTCGTAACAAGGTTTCCGTAGGTGAACCTGCGGAAGGATCATTAACGATATATATAAAATATATTTATTTATATTTTTTGTATTGTTTTTAAATATTCCAAAAAATAAAAATATTATTGATAAGAAATATTTTTTTTAACAAAATAACATATTAATATGTAATTTTCTCAAAATATATAATAGTAATTATGTGTTAAAAGAGATTTATTTTGGTTATGATATCATATTAAAGTAATACGCCAAACTTTTTTTATACACATAATATATCTATACATATAATATAGAGAATATTATATAAATATTAATAATATATTTGTTACATATAAAATATTTTTATATTCAATATTATTATTATTATTAAACAATAATTATTAATAAAATCTATAAATAATTTCTCTTATAAAAAAGTGAAATTAAAAATAGAATATATTGAAATTATTTGTTTATATGTATATAATCTCTATTAAGAAAAATAAAATAAGATTATAATTGATATAATCTATATTTTTATTTTTCTATGTTATATAATAAAAATAAAGAAAACACAAGATAAAATTTTTTTAAAGAATAAAATTTATTTCAAATTTAAATTTCTTTATGTTTTGTCTTGATATTTCTTTTTTTTTATTAAAAGTTATTATGTTAAAAAACAAACCCATTTGTTTTGTACCATATTAATATTATATATATTTTTATGTAGAAAATAATTTATAAAAAAAAAATAAATACATTTCTATAAAATATACCAAATATTAATTATTATATCTAGCTAGCACTAACAAAAATATCAAAAATGTTATGTATATATTTATTAATACCATAATATCTTTAATTTATATATATATATATTTAAAATAAAATATATAATTTATATTCTAGAAAAATTTTTTTATTTTAAAAGAATTTATAAAGATATATAAATTAATAATTTTATTTTTTATATTAAAAATAAAGATTATTATTAATAATAATACTTACATTTAAAATTTAAAAAGATTACCCTGGACGGTGGATCACTTGGCTCGTGGGTCGATGAAGAACGCAGCTAATTGCGCGTCAACTTGTGAACTGCAGGACACATGAACATTGACATTTCGAACGCACATTGCGGTCCTTGGATACTGTTCCCGGACCACATCTGGCTGAGGGTCGTATACATTATATTAATATAATAAAAGATTATTTTACATAAAATTTTTTTTATGAAAAAGAAATTTATCAATAATTAAAAAAGAAAATTTATTTTTTCATATTTAATTAAATTGATAAATAAAATTTTTATAAAAGAAATGTAAAATTATTTATATATGAATGTTTTACGCCAAATATAAGAAAAAAATAAATATAAAATGTTTTTAATAGCATTTAAAATTTATATATTTTTTATTATTTGTCGACATTTTTAAATTAATATATCAATATTATTTTTTATCATTTATATATAATATTATAAAACTTTATGTTAATAATAATATTAATAATAAATGATATTAATAATATATTTTTAAAATATTAAATAAAGAAGAATAAACAAAAATATTATATATTAATATTTTGTTATGGAATATTTTATTTGTAATAAAATTTTCAATATACTCGAAAAAAATTAATATATATAATTATTTATTTTTTATTTTCTTCTCTTTAGATAAATATAAAAATAATATTATATAATAATATTAAAAAAATTTGAGTATGAATAATTAAGAAAATTGTTTACTTATAAAATATAACAAAAACATAATATATAAAAAAAATTTTTGTTTTAATACTTCTAAAAACTTTTACGACCTCAGAGTAGGTGAGATTACCCGCTGAATTTAAGCATATTATTAAGCGGAGGAAAAGAAACTAACTAGGATTCCCTTAGTAGCGGCGAGCGAACAGGGATAAGCCCAGCACTGAACCCCGTGGCTGATAAACAGACACTTGGGGAATGTAGTGTTTAGGAAGATTCAATATAAACCTATTGTTATATAATACATCCAAGTCCATCTTGAATGGGGCCATATACCCATAGAGGGTGCCAGGCCCGTAGTGATTATTATTGATGATAGGTGAATCTTTCCTTAGAGTCGGGTTGCTT
>NW_025408115.1:7500-17500 GCF_905475395.1 Chrysoperla carnea
TTATAATTTACAATTAATATTATTAAATCTATTAATAATAAAATGGTTGCTTATTTATAAATAAAGTTATTAGTTATAATAATATTTTTAGTCGATTATGGTAAGAAATGGTATTGATAATAAATGCTCTTTAATTTATTATGTTAGAAAATTTTTGTTTTTAAATGTAATAAATTAAAGAGCTTTTTTTATGAATAAACACTTTTTGTTTCCATCTTATCAATATTGATTATAATCGCTAACAATTATTATAATGATTTTAATTGTTTTTACTTATAATCGCTACCATTGATTATACTAAAAAATGCAATCGCAATTGACAAAAATTGTTAATAATTATAATTATAATATGTTTAGTAGGCAACCTTTAAAGCAATTTATGCATAACAGGTTGCTAGCCAAATATAAACTTAATGAAGTATTATGATGGACACTTACATTCGGAATTCATATATTTAAAGAAATAATTTTGATTATTCAGATTCTATTAATATTAGCTATTGTAAATAATATTAATCAAATGAAAAGTTTTTAAATTGTTAGGATGTATTTAGCAAGTTATGCTTTCCATACATAAAATAAAAATATATTATGTATAAATAATATTAGTGCTTGTAAAAGGATTAAGATTAATAAAACTAGATATATACTCTTAATACAATAAAAAGTAATAATTTAAAAGAATGTAAAAATATTTATTTAGCTGATA
This sequence comes from Chrysoperla carnea, assembly GCF_905475395.1. Classification (NCBI taxonomy): domain Eukaryota; kingdom Metazoa; phylum Arthropoda; class Insecta; order Neuroptera; family Chrysopidae; genus Chrysoperla; species Chrysoperla carnea. The sequence continues at coordinate 8,210 of NW_025408115.1, forward strand.
AATTTAAAATGGATAATAAATTTTAAATTTTTATTAACTCTTATTTATTATATAATATTTATTTGTAATCCTTATGCAAAATAATATATGACTTGAACAACGTACATGGGGGCGTGTATACAATTAATAAATTTAGGTAGAGAAATATATTTTGAATCAATAATTTATAAGTTCACAACAGAATAGTCAGATTTTTATTGTCTATTAAATATTTTTTAGCGAATAACTATTATGTATTACTAGAATATAATAATAATTTTTTTTTTTTTTTTTTTTTTTATGTTACTTGAATGGTGTATACGTTTACACGGTGAATGTAAAATCAATTAATCAATTTATATAGAAAAATATATTATGAATTAATTATAAATAAGTTCCAATAAAATAGCCTGATTCCCATTGTGTATTGAAATTTTTTTTTAACCAATTAACTATTAATGTGAATTTGTACAATAAAAATTTTGTATTAATTCTGTAAATTATTATATATATTTGCATTATACAGTATTTAGAAGCATTTAAATGGATAAAAATTTTTTAGAAAATCTACATATGTATCACATGTATTATACCGGTACCCTGTCGCAATATAACATGTACGATTTGTATATAAAATAAAATGAAATTTTTTCCCTAAAATTTTTTAATGAATCCCGAAAAATTCTATATATTTTACCTTTATATAGTATTTAGGACTATTTAAAAGGATAAAATTTTTTTCGAAAATCTACATATGTATCACATGTATTATACCGGTACCCTGTCGCAATATAACATGTACGATTTGTATATAAAATAAAATGAAATTTTTTCCCTAAAATTTTTTAATGAATCCCGAAAAATTCTATATATTTTACCTTTATATAGTATTTAGGACTATTTAAAAGGATAAAATTTTTTTCGAAAATCTACATATGTATCACATGTATTATACCGGTACCCTGTCGCAATATAACATGTACGATTTGTATATAAAATAAAATGAAATTTTTTCCCTAAAATTTTTTAATGAATCCCGAAAAATTCTATATATTTCACCTTTATATAGTATTTAGGACTATTTAAAAGGATAAAATTTTTTCGAAAATCTACATATGTATCACATGTATTATACCGGTACCCTGTCGCAATATAACATGTACGATTTGTATATAAAATAAAATGAAATTTTTTCCCTAAAATTTTTTAATGAATCCCGAAAAATTCTATATATTTTACCTTTATATAGTATTTAGGACCATTTAAAAGGATAAAAATTTTTTCGAAAATCTACATATGTATCACATGTATTATACCGGTACCCTGTCGCAATATAACATGTACGATTTGTATATAAAAAAAAAATATACATTTTTTTCTAAAAATTTGCATTAATTCCAAAAATTTTTTAATAATTTATTATAATTATTAATGTTTATTGAATAATTTATTATAATGCATAAATTTCATTTAATAAAATATGATAAAAGCAAAAAAAAATTTTTTTGGTCCCAAAATAAAAATTTTTAGCTGAAAAAAATTTTTTTTTTAAAATTTTTTTCTTTAAATTTTGATTATTCTGTAAAGTTTATGATGTTTAAAGCCATTTTAAACATTATCATATTTTGAGTTTGAAGCACCGGGTGTAATGTCTTTAATATATATGATGGATAGTGCGTGTAAGTTAATGAGATGAATGTATATCTGTGTATAACAGTGTATTAGTGGTATTACGTTCAGCAGTCTCACACATATGATATAGTATGGTATAGTATAAGTTGTTTATTTTTCATACTGTCCGTGTATCATTCAACAAAGGTGGTGTAGAGTTGTATATGGCTTGGTATGACGTTGTTGCAATTCTATGGACACTATGATATTACGGATGCACAGATAGAGGAATAACACTTATCGTATATGTATCATTTATGTATGTTGACTGTGTAATGAATACTAAATATAATAAAATAATACACTTTTTAATAGAATAACATTTGTTTCATGTTTTAGTATGATATTAAATGGTATAGAATAGGTTGTTTATTTTTCATACTGTCCGTGTATCATTCAACAAAGGTGGTGTAGAGTTGTATATGGCTTGGTATGACGTCGTTGCAATTCTATGGACACTATGATATTACGGAATAACAGAAAGAGGAATAAAACTTATTGTATATGTATCATTTATAACGTACTTTTATGTTGACAAGAATGAATGTATATCTATATGAAATAGTGTATTTTGTGGTATTATGTTCAACAGTCTTACATATATGATATAGTATGATATAGTATAATTTGTTTATTTTTCATACTCTAAGTGTATCATTCAACAAAGGTGGTGTAGAGTTGTATATGGCTTGGTATGACGTCGTTGCAATTCTATGGACACCATGATATCACGAAAAAACAGAAAGAAAAATAACAATTATCGTATATGTATCATCTATATTATTATTGTATTTTGACTATGTAATGAATGCCAAATTTAAAAATATACACTTTCTTAATAGAATAACATTTATTTTAGTATAATATAAAATGATATTGAATATGTTGTTTAATTTTCATACTGTTCGTGTATCATTCAACAAAGGTGGTGTAGGTATGTATATGGCTTGGTATGACGCTTTTGCATGTCTATGGACACCATGATATTACGAAAAAACAGAAAGAAGAATAACACTTTTCAAATATGTATCATTTATATATTTTATTAACATGAACGCAAAATATACAAAATTATATATATATATACTCAAAATATTCTGGATGGTAATCAGTTTGGTTTATTTTGATATTTAATATTGTATTTTGGTTTTTTTGCTAGTAATGTTTCGAATATGTATATGCTGTTATTATTTTTTAGGTGTACATTGTATTAAATTGTTATCAATTATTTAATGTATGTATACAAAATAATAGCAAAAACATTTTCAATTATTATATAAAAATTTTTTTTTTTACACATGCATATTTATTAATATATGAAATTTTATCTCAGTTTTAATAAATATGTATTGAAATGAATAATAATACAATCTTATATATATTGATAATAGTCTGGATGGTAATCAGTTTGGATTATTTTGATATTAAATATTGTATTATTATTTTTGTAAAAAAATTAATGAGAATTTTGTAAAAAAACCTCTATATGTATATCTTTTTATATCAATATTTAAAAAAAAATTTTTTTTTATTAAATTATTGATTATAAATAGAATAACATATAAATTTTTTTGTCAAAGCAAGTTCATGGGTTATAAGTTTTAAACTTTACACTCCCATATGAGCACACAATATTTATATAAAAATTATTTTTATAAATAATATTACATTGACTCACCTCATACCAAGCGAGAATATTAAGTGTTATTATAACGTTTTTTATTTAAAATTAACTTTTTAAATAAAATTAAAAAATAAATGACGCTTTCAATCTAGCGACGAGTATGAGAAAATGTTTGAAATATTTTAAGACCCATTTGGTGATGGTCTGACAAAAATCATAATTATTTTTTTTTTTTTTTATTCAATAATATTTATTATGAATAACATGTTATATATTTCTTTTTGTAAAAGCAAAAAAATTATATAAATGACATAATAAAATATATATTTGAAAAAAAAAAAAATTAATAATAATATATATATCTCATATGTTTTTTCTATTAATTTTAAAACAATAGAGATATAAAAAAAAAAAAATTTATATCAGTAATGGGTGAGACCATCTGATATTTAAAATGAAATTGTAATAATATTATTATATATTAATAATTATTGTATGAAAATTTTTTTTCTTATAATAAGAAAACAAAAATATCATGTATATTATTATATATTTAATATTATAAATACAAATAGTTCCCTGGTTGATCCTGCCAGTAGTCATATGCTTGTCTCAAAGATTAAGCCATGCATGTCTCAGTACAAGCCAAATTAAGGTGAAACCGCGAAAGGCTCATTATATCAGTTATGGTTCCTTAGATCGTACCCACATTTACTTGGATAACTGTGGTAATTCTAGAGCTAATACATGCAAACAGAGTTCCGACCAGAGATGGAAGGAATGCTTTTATTAGATCAAAACCAATCGGTGTAAATTTTAATTTGCATCGTTTAATTTGGTGACTCTGAATAACTTTAAGCTGATCGCACGGTCTCGTACCGGCGACGCATCTTTCAAATGTCTGCCTTATCAACTGTCGATGGTAGGTTCTGCGCCTACCATGGTTGTAACGGGTAACGGGGAATCAGGGTTCGATTCCGGAGAGGGAGCCTGAGAAACGGCTACCACATCCAAGGAAGGCAGCAGGCGCGCAAATTACCCACTCCCGGCACGGGGAGGTAGTGACGAAAAATAACGATACGGGACTCATCCGAGGCCCCGTAATCGGAATGAGTACACTTTAAATCCTTTAACGAGGATCCATTGGAGGGCAAGTCTGGTGCCAGCAGCCGCGGTAATTCCAGCTCCAATAGCGTATATTAAAGTTGTTGCGGTTAAAAAGCTCGTAGTCGAATCTGTGTCCTACACTGTTGGTTCAATGCTCGCATTGTTTAACTAGCATGTTATGTGGGACGTCCTACCGGTGGGTGGTACAGATTATGTATAAAGTATATTTTAGTGTTATTATTTATTTAATGCATTATATATATTTTTATTATGTAATTTGTCGTAAGTGTTTAACCGTTAAGAGCGGTGGCAGCCCCCAATTGCAATCCCGTCGCGGTGCTCTTAATTGAGTGTCGAGGTGGGCCGGTACGTTTACTTTGAACAAATTAGAGTGCTTAAGGCAGGCTCAAATTTTGCCTGAATATTGTGTGCATGGAATAATGGAATAGGACCTCGGTTCTATTTTGTTGGTTTTCGGAACTCCGAGGTAATGATTAATACGGACAGATGGGGGCATTCGTATTGCGACGTTAGAGGTGAAATTCTTGGATCGTCGCAAGACGGACAGAAGCGAAAGCATTTGCCAAAAATGTTTTGATTGATCAAGAACGAAAGTTAGAGGTTCGAAGGCGATCAGATACCGCCCTAGTTCTAACCATAAACGATGCCAGCTAGCGATCCGCCGAAGTTCCTCCGATGACTCGGCGGGCAGCTTCCGGGAAACCAAAGCTTTTGGGTTCCGGGGGAAGTATGGTTGCAAAGCTGAAACTTAAAGGAATTGACGGAAGGGCACCACCAGGAGTGGAGCCTGCGGCTTAATTTGACTCAACACGGGAAACCTCACCAGGCCCGGACACCGGAAGGATTGACAGATTGAGAGCTCTTTCTTGATTCGGTGGGTGGTGGTGCATGGCCGTTCTTAGTTGGTGGAGCGATTTGTCTGGTTAATTCCGATAACGAACGAGACTCTAGCCTGCTAAATAGACGTACTTTACCGGCATCTCAAGGCCCATCGGCTGTTTGTTTCCCATTTCATTCATTTTCATGTGTGTTATGTATTGTATTTATATATGCATGTATTTTTGAGATTTAACGATCAAGATTATATTTTGTATATATTGTGCTTTATGTTGCATATGTTATGGTGTATGGGTACGCAGTTTTTTGATGTGGTTTTTACTGCCGGCGTACAAATAATTCTTCTTAGAGGGACAGGCGGCATTCTAGCCGCACGAGATTGAGCAATAACAGGTCTGTGATGCCCTTAGATGTTCTGGGCCGCACGCGCGCTACACTGAAGGAATCAGCGTGTCCTCCCAGGCCGAAAGGTCCGGGTAACCCGCTGAACCTCCTTCGTGCTAGGGATTGGGGCTTGCAATTGTTCCCCATGAACGAGGAATTCCCAGTAAGCGCGAGTCATAAGCTCGCGTTGATTACGTCCCTGCCCTTTGTACACACCGCCCGTCGCTACTACCGATTGAATGATTTAGTGAGGTCTTCGGACTGGTACGCGGCAATATTTCTGATATTGCCGATGTTGCTGGGAAGATGACCAAACTTGATCATTTAGAGGAAGTAAAAGTCGTAACAAGGTTTCCGTAGGTGAACCTGCGGAAGGATCATTAACGATATATATAAAATATATTTATTTATATTTTTTGTATTGTTTTTAAATATTCCAAAAAATAAAAATATTATTGATAAGAAATATTTTTTTTAACAAAATAACATATTAATATGTAATTTTCTCAAAATATATAATAGTAATTATGTGTTAAAAGAGATTTATTTTGGTTATGATATCATATTAAAGTAATACGCCAAACTTTTTTTATACACATAATATATCTATACATATAATATAGAGAATATTATATAAATATTAATAATATATTTGTTACATATAAAATATTTTTATATTCAATATTATTATTATTATTAAACAATAATTATTAATAAAATCTATAAATAATTTCTCTTATAAAAAAGTGAAATTAAAAATAGAATATATTGAAATTATTTGTTTATATGTATATAATCTCTATTAAGAAAAATAAAATAAGATTATAATTGATATAATCTATATTTTTATTTTTCTATGTTATATAATAAAAATAAAGAAAACACAAGATAAAATTTTTTTAAAGAATAAAATTTATTTCAAATTTAAATTTCTTTATGTTTTGTCTTGATATTTCTTTTTTTTTATTAAAAGTTATTATGTTAAAAAACAAACCCATTTGTTTTGTACCATATTAATATTATATATATTTTTATGTAGAAAATAATTTATAAAAAAAAAATAAATACATTTCTATAAAATATACCAAATATTAATTATTATATCTAGCTAGCACTAACAAAAATATCAAAAATGTTATGTATATATTTATTAATACCATAATATCTTTAATTTATATATATATATATTTAAAATAAAATATATAATTTATATTCTAGAAAAATTTTTTTATTTTAAAAGAATTTATAAAGATATATAAATTAATAATTTTATTTTTTATATTAAAAATAAAGATTATTATTAATAATAATACTTACATTTAAAATTTAAAAAGATTACCCTGGACGGTGGATCACTTGGCTCGTGGGTCGATGAAGAACGCAGCTAATTGCGCGTCAACTTGTGAACTGCAGGACACATGAACATTGACATTTCGAACGCACATTGCGGTCCTTGGATACTGTTCCCGGACCACATCTGGCTGAGGGTCGTATACATTATATTAATATAATAAAAGATTATTTTACATAAAATTTTTTTTATGAAAAAGAAATTTATCAATAATTAAAAAAGAAAATTTATTTTTTCATATTTAATTAAATTGATAAATAAAATTTTTATAAAAGAAATGTAAAATTATTTATATATGAATGTTTTACGCCAAATATAAGAAAAAAATAAATATAAAATGTTTTTAATAGCATTTAAAATTTATATATTTTTTATTATTTGTCGACATTTTTAAATTAATATATCAATATTATTTTTTATCATTTATATATAATATTATAAAACTTTATGTTAATAATAATATTAATAATAAATGATATTAATAATATATTTTTAAAATATTAAATAAAGAAGAATAAACAAAAATATTATATATTAATATTTTGTTATGGAATATTTTATTTGTAATAAAATTTTCAATATACTCGAAAAAAATTAATATATATAATTATTTATTTTTTATTTTCTTCTCTTTAGATAAATATAAAAATAATATTATATAATAATATTAAAAAAATTTGAGTATGAATAATTAAGAAAATTGTTTACTTATAAAATATAACAAAAACATAATATATAAAAAAAATTTTTGTTTTAATACTTCTAAAAACTTTTACGACCTCAGAGTAGGTGAGATTACCCGCTGAATTTAAGCATATTATTAAGCGGAGGAAAAGAAACTAACTAGGATTCCCTTAGTAGCGGCGAGCGAACAGGGATAAGCCCAGCACTGAACCCCGTGGCTGATAAACAGACACTTGGGGAATGTAGTGTTTAGGAAGATTCAATATAAACCTATTGTTATATAATACATCCAAGTCCATCTTGAATGGGGCCATATACCCATAGAGGGTGCCAGGCCCGTAGTGATTATTATTGATGATAGGTGAATCTTTCCTTAGAGTCGGGTTGCTTGAGAGTGCAGCTCTAAGTGGGTGGTAAACTCCATCTAAGGCTAAATATTACCACGAGACCGATAGCGAACAAGTACCGTGAGGGAAAGTTGAAAAGAACTTTGAAGAGAGAGTTAAAGAGTACGTAAAACCGTTCAGGGGTAAACCTGAGAAACCCGAAAGGTCGAAAGATGAGATTCATTTACTTTTTATCGTTAATCAACCAATTTGTACTAGCATGTGACAAAAATTTTTATTAGGAATTTATTTTTAGTAAAAATATATGCACTGCTGTATATTGTTAATTGTATGATAACGAGGTATGCACTTCTCATCTTGTAGGACGTTGCGACCCATTAAATATTAATCTATAGGCATTGGTGCGTTGATTAATGTACAATATTATTTTTTGATAATATTTTGTGTATGTTAAACGCCTATGTTTCTTGATTAATTGTTTGATGGTATTAATTATAAATTGATATTGAGTCGCGTTATTAACGCGTTCAGATCCACCACGAGTATAAATAGGTTTTTTTATTAAAACATATTATATATACGGATTTTATGCCGTTATATGATACTATTTAACTGTCAGTAGGTGTATGATAATGAACTGGCTCATTTTTTTTTATTAAAAATTTATCTGTCAGCGACGATATAGCTTTGGGTACTTTCAGGACCCGTCTTGAAACACGGACCAAGGAGTCTAGCATGTACGCAAGTCATTGGGAATAAAATATTTTTTCATCGAAATATTTATAAATTTTATGAAACCCAAAGGCACAATGAAAGTAAATATTATTTATATTTTTTTATAAATGATAAAAGGAGGATATATTTATATTATGTATTAAATATCGCACTCCTAGGGCGTCTTATATTATTATAATTTAGTTTTCGGATTATATTATAATAGAGGCGCACCTAGAGCGTACACGCTGGGACCCGAAAGATGGTGAACTATGCCTGGTCAGGATGAAGTCAGGGGAAACCCTGATGGAGGTCCGTAGCGATTCTGACGTGCAAATCGATCGTCGGAACTGGGTATAGGGGCGAAAGACTAATCGAACCATCTAGTAGCTGGTTCCCTCCGAAGTTTCCCTCAGGATAGCTGGCGTTCATTATATAAGAGTCTCATCCGGTAAAGCGAATGATTAGAGGCCTTGGGGCCGAAACGACCTCAACCTATTCTCAAACTTTAAATGGGTGAGATCTCTAGCTTGCTTAAAAACATTATTTATAATGTGAAGCTATGAGAATAT
>NW_025408116.1:0-22070 GCF_905475395.1 Chrysoperla carnea
GAAAACACCGGTTCTCGTCCGATCACCGAAGTTAAGCAACATTGGGCACAGTCAGTACTTGGATGGGTGACCGCTTGGGAACACTGTGTGCGGTTGCCTTTTTATATTAAAAATATAAATTATTTTTCTTCTTTTCTTTTTTTTTACACACCATATATAAATATATGTTATTTAGAAATGTAAACCTTTTATATTATTCGTCAACAAATAAATATTATTTTTTGTATAAAATTTTATTGCATTTATAACTCATATCATGGTTACTTTAAAGCGAGAAGTTTTTTTAATATTTCAAATGAATATAAAATAATATAAATTTTATGAAATTTATTTATTTTTAGAAATAGCAATCGCTTATAATTATAACAAAATTTTAATAATGTTTAATTTTATTTCAATAATTTATATATATATATATATATATATTTTTTAATAAAAATAATATACTCTTATTTAATAATATATGTTGGTCCTATATATAGGACCGAAAATATTTCTTATTTGTTTTTTTTTTTTTTAAATTGTCATTTAAAACGCTTATGCACGTTCTCCACGAATACGTCTTGCCAATTGTATATCCTTAGGCATAATTGTAACACGCTTTGCATGAATTGCGCATAAATTGGTATCTTCAAATAAACCTACTAAATAGGCTTCACTAGCTTCTTGTAATGCCATAACAGCTGAACTTTGGAAACGTAAATCGGTTTTAAAATCTTGTGCAATTTCACGTACTAAACGTTGGAATGGTAATTTACGAATTAACAATTCAGTACTTTTTTGATAACGACGAATTTCTCGTAAAGCTACTGTACCAGGACGATATCTGTGTGGTTTTTTTACTCCACCAGTTGCTGGTGCACTTTTACGTGCAGCTTTCGTTGCTAATTGTTTTCTTGGTGCTTTACCACCAGTTGATTTACGTGCAGTTTGCTTGGTTCTAGCCATTTTCAAATAATAATGTTTTTACAAAAAAACACACAATTTTAAAAATTATATTCGACAATTTGATACTACAAAGTCAAATGTTTAAATGCGAAATAAATGTGTTGTATTTATATTTATATGAAATTTCAAAATTTTTGTTGTCATATCCTATTGGATAGCTATCAGAGTATGGACTAATCAAATTGTATAGGCGTGGCTTAAAAAATCTTTAATGCTTTATATAAAAAGGCACAATTGTACCGGCGCTCACATACATTACAATACTTGTGAGGTTAACACACGTGTTATCCGTTCGTTAAAATATTGTAAATAATTTTTTATTAAAATGACTGGCAGAGGAAAAGGTGGAAAGGGTCTTGGAAAAGGGGGTGCAAAACGTCATAGAAAAGTTTTGCGTGATAATATCCAAGGTATTACAAAACCTGCAATTCGTCGTTTAGCACGACGAGGTGGAGTAAAACGTATCTCTGGTTTAATTTATGAAGAAACACGTGGTGTACTTAAAGTATTCCTTGAAAATGTTATTCGGGATGCTGTTACATATACTGAACACGCAAAACGTAAAACAGTTACAGCTATGGATGTTGTATATGCATTAAAACGACAAGGTCGTACTTTGTATGGTTTTGGAGGTTAAGAAAATATAATAATTTACTTAAAATATTTAGTAAATTTATTAAAGAATATTTAATACATCCGATAAATTTAAACAGGCTTTCCTTTTTGGGAAGCCACTAATTTTATTTATATAAGAGTAAATAAATTTGTTAATAAATATAACATATTATATAATTTGTTTACAACAAATTATTTTGTTTATAACATACATTACCAAATATTTTTATTTATTTTTTTTTTTTTTATTGTAATATATCTGCAATAATAAATTATAATTTGTATATTATCTATTTTATTTTACAATAACTTATTGAATTTTTGAAAAAATTTTATTATAAATTAATATACTATTATATTTTTTATATATACAAGTTAAGAGTAACAAGTATCGATAGGAGATTATCGAATTTATAACTAATAAAACATTTCGCCTTAATCAAAGAAAATAAAGATTTTGCTATACCATTTTTTATACTTTCAATAAATAATTTATTATTAAATTTTTATTATTTCATTTATTTTTTAAAATTATTAAAAATATTTTTCTAATAATTATAAGCGTACATAAACAAGTAGTAAATGTAAAATGAAAATAATAAAGGTAATGTAATGCATTTGCATTACACTGATTTACGATATATATTCCGCGATATCCTTTATTATATTTAAAATTAATAATATTGATATACTAATAATAGATATATTCAAGCTATTAATATATAAAATTTTATATTAAATATGATATTAATAATTGTTTATTTTATTTTTTTGTATATATAAAAATAATTTACTCTTATTTAAAAAATTTGATGGCTCTCTTAAAAAGAGAGCCGTTTTTATATGTTGATGTATTTTTATGTTATCAATTAAATAATATTTTCGATTTATTTATTTTGAACTTGTATATTTTGTAACAGCTTTAGTACCTTCACTAACAGCGTGCTTTGCCAATTCACCAGGTAATAATAATCGAACTGCGGTTTGAATTTCCCGACTTGTGATTGTTGAACGTTTATTATAATGTGCTAAACGTGATGCTTCAGCAGCAATACGTTCAAAAATATCATTAACAAAACTGTTCATGATACTCATAGCTTTACTAGAGATACCAGTATCAGGATGCACTTGTTTTAATACTTTGTAAATGTAAATTGCATATGATTCCTTGCGCTTCCTCTTCTTTTTCTTATCACTCTTTGATATATTTTTTTGAGCTTTGCCAGCTTTTTTTGCTGCTTTTCCACTTGTTTTTGGTGGCATTGTTACAAACAATTAATATACACAGATAGTTACAGAACACCAGTCAGTATATGTATGAGCGTGTCGTGTATACAACTAGCGTATTATATACGCGAAGATGGATATAACAATAAAAATGAATACTACTCTCTGATTGGCTAAAAATAATACTATAAGGTGATTGGTTTATTTTTAAAGTTTTATATTTTATAAATATTATAAATTAAAATACCCAAATAACATTTTAAACATTTATGTTACAATCCCCGTAACGTACACATCTGTGTGATTATATTTACAAAAAAAAATATTAATTAAATAAATTTATTCGCTATGTCTGGACGAGGTAAAGGTGGTAAAGTAAAGGGAAAGGCAAAGTCAAGATCAAGCCGAGCAGGATTACAATTTCCTGTTGGAAGAATTCACAGATTATTACGAAAAGGAAATTATGCTGAACGAGTAGGTGCTGGTGCCCCAGTATATTTGGCTGCTGTTATGGAATATTTGGCTGCAGAAGTTCTCGAGTTAGCTGGTAATGCTGCCCGTGATAACAAAAAAACACGTATCATTCCACGTCATTTACAATTGGCAATTCGTAATGATGAAGAATTAAATAAATTATTATCTGGTGTAACAATTGCTCAAGGTGGTGTATTACCAAACATTCAAGCAGTGTTATTACCAAAGAAAACTGAAAAGAAAGCATAAATTAAAAACATTGCATTAATTTTTATAATAATAATACATCGATCATAGGCCTTTTAATAAAAGGCCACAAATTTATTTAAAATAAGAGTAAAAATTATTTTTATAAATAATATATTATAATATTTTTTTAAAGAATCAATTTAAATAATTATAAATTAATGATTCTTTTTTTTTTTTTCTTTTTTTTTATGTTATTATGGAAATAATTCATCATATTATGATGACATTTAGGTAACATATTATAAGAATATTCATAAAATATTATCAAAATAATATTGTATTATGATGATATTTAGACAAAATATTATAAGAATATACACAAAATATTATCAAAATAATATCATTAGATAACAAAACTGTTCATGATACTCATACCTTTACTAGAGATAAAAGTATCAGGATGCACTTGTATTAATACATATTATCACAACATCACAAAATATTTTTTAAAAGGAAAAATTTTTTTAAAATTATTATAAAATTTGATTGAATTAAATTTCAATTTATTTTTTTAATAATTAAAGAAAAAAAAAAAACAAAGCATATAAACTTTCTATTGAAAATGTTATTTTAAACTAGATGGCCAAGTGAACTTCGTTACACAAACAATATATGACGTATTCGTTATTTAAATAATCAGTATCCTTTGATATTATATCAATACGTTACTCTCTTCTTTTGATACATATTAATAAAATTTCAATTTATAAGATTTTATGTCAATTATATAAATAATATTATAAATTTTCTAAATACATAAGTTAAGTAACAAAAAATTTGAATAACAAGATAAATTTATATATTATGTTTTAATACTCGATACTATAATATATCGCATCCGTTACCAATTATTCGGTATCCTTTGATTTATACACAGAATGAACTAAAAATATATATCAAATTTATTTTATTTATTTATATATTTAATATTATTATTATTATTTTATATTACAAAGTTTCTTAACGAAGCTTACAATGATTTCTCATATCGTACTTAACAAAATTATTTAGATCATATAAAATTTAAATTGTTAAAAAATTTGTATATTTATTATTATTATTATTTATTTTTATTAAAATTACATAACATAAAATTAATAATATTTTAATAATTATATAAATTAATTCTTATTTAAAATAATCTTATATTAATCTCAACAAATACTCTAATAATATATTTTGTCATAAATTTTTTTATATTTAAAATAAATATTATAATATATAAATACTTATATCAGTATAAAATTTCTTTATATAATTATGAAAAAATTAATTTAATAGTTAATTATTGATATTAATGCATAAATAAAAGTATTTTCTAATGAAATATATTTTGTCAATGTTCGATTAACACATTTCATAATAATACGTTTTCATTATTGACAAAAAAAGTTTTTCTAAAAATGAAATCTTATACTATAATATATATATTTATATATTAAATTTTTTAATTATTTATATACTAATAATTTATAATAAATCGATATTAAATAAAAAATAAAAATATATACTTTTTAAGTTTACCTTAAAAATATTATTGTTTTGTATGATTGAAATAATTAATATTAAACTATGTTTATTAATAATTGTTAATAAAAAAATTAAATATATTTTAATTTATAAAATAAATATTATTATTAAATTTATAATTTATTATTTTATATATTATAGAAATTGAAAAAATAAATCATGTTTACTACGACAGTAAATTAGAAATACTATTTAATTTTTATGTGTTTTCTACATGGTACTTTGACTTACATAGGGACTTATATTATTGTGAATAATGATATAATTGAAAACCTTTATTTTTTATTTGATAGAATTATTATATTTTATCATTTAAATATTTATAATAAATACATTATTTTTATAAAGTAAAAAAATATGGCCGAAGAAAATTCTACAGCTGTTGCAGCAACTGCGGTTACTGCTGCTTCTACAACACCAACAAAAAAAGCAACAGCTTCTGGTGCTAAACGTACAAAACAACATTCAAAACCAACACATCCACGTACATCAGAAATGGTTGTTAACGCAATTAAAAATTTAAAAGAACGTGGTGGTTCATCATTACAAGCAATTAAAAAATATTTAGCTGCAAATTATAAAGTGGATTCTGATAAAATTTCACCATTTATTAAAAAATATTTAAAAGCTGCTGTAACTGAGGGAGCCTTGGTACAAACTAAAGGTAAAGGTGCATCTGGTTCATTCAAATTGGCTGCTTCCGCTTCATCTAATTCTTCAGCTAAATCAAAAGTATCCAAAAAAGAAAGTGGAGCAAAAGGTTCAGCAAAGAGTGCTAAAAGTAAACGGGCACCAAAAGAAAAGAAAGCCACAACTACATCATTGGCAGCCAAAAAGCCTAAAGCAAAAAAAGCGACTCCATCATCATCAACTGCTGCTAAAAAAGTTACTGCAAAATCATCAGCGGCATCAAAAAAAGCACCAGTTAAAGCAAAACCAGCAAAAAGTACAAAATCCGCTGCCAAAAGTAGCCCTGCTCGTAAACCGAAAGCACCAAAAGCTAAGAAAGCTTCTGTTGCCAAATCATCTCCTACAAAAATTAAAAAAGCAGCACCAAAAAAGAAATGATCTGTTACTTTAATAATATATTGAAATATTTCATTATTTTTGCTAAAAAATGAAAATAACATAGGCCTTAATACAGGCCACAAATTAATATTTGATAAGAGTAAATTATTTTTTGTATAAATATTTTATAAAATAATAGTTAAGAAACATTTGCCACAGTCAGTACCACGGATGGGTGGCCACTTGAGAATACTGTGTGCGGTTGCATTTTTATTTAAAATATATGGTATAATAAATAAGTATATATTTAAATTGATTACTTCATTGAAAATTTTAATAATATACTTTAATATTAATGATATTTATGAAAAATATATATTTGTAAAAATTTTCATTTATTACTGGCAACAGCCATACCACGTTGAAAACACCGGTTCTCGTCCGATCACCGAAGTTAAGCAACATTGGGCACAGTCAGTACTTGGATGGGTGACCGCTTGGGAACACTGTGTGCGGTTGCCTTTTTATATTAAAAATATAAATTATTTTTCTTCTTTTCTTTTTTTTTACACACCATATATAAATATATGTTATTTAGAAATGTAAACCTTTTATATTATTCGTCAACAAATAAATATTATTTTTTGTATAAAATTTTATTGCATTTATAACTCATATCATGGTTACTTTAAAGCGAGAAGTTTTTTTAATATTTCAAATGAATATAAAATAATATAAATTTTATGAAATTTATTTATTTTTAGAAATAGCAATCGCTTATAATTATAACAAAATTTTAATAATGTTTAATTTTATTTCAATAATTTATATATATATATATATATATATTTTTTAATAAAAATAATATACTCTTATTTAATAATATATGTTGGTCCTATATATAGGACCGAAAATATTTCTTATTTGTTTTTTTTTTTTTTAAATTGTCATTTAAAACGCTTATGCACGTTCTCCACGAATACGTCTTGCCAATTGTATATCCTTAGGCATAATTGTAACACGCTTTGCATGAATTGCGCATAAATTGGTATCTTCAAATAAACCTACTAAATAGGCTTCACTAGCTTCTTGTAATGCCATAACAGCTGAACTTTGGAAACGTAAATCGGTTTTAAAATCTTGTGCAATTTCACGTACTAAACGTTGGAATGGTAATTTACGAATTAACAATTCAGTACTTTTTTGATAACGACGAATTTCTCGTAAAGCTACTGTACCAGGACGATATCTGTGTGGTTTTTTTACTCCACCAGTTGCTGGTGCACTTTTACGTGCAGCTTTCGTTGCTAATTGTTTTCTTGGTGCTTTACCACCAGTTGATTTACGTGCAGTTTGCTTGGTTCTAGCCATTTTCAAATAATAATGTTTTTACAAAAAAACACACAATTTTAAAAATTATATTCGACAATTTGATACTACAAAGTCAAATGTTTAAATGCGAAATAAATGTGTTGTATTTATATTTATATGAAATTTCAAAATTTTTGTTGTCATATCCTATTGGATAGCTATCAGAGTATGGACTAATCAAATTGTATAGGCGTGGCTTAAAAAATCTTTAATGCTTTATATAAAAAGGCACAATTGTACCGGCGCTCACATACATTACAATACTTGTGAGGTTAACACACGTGTTATCCGTTCGTTAAAATATTGTAAATAATTTTTTATTAAAATGACTGGCAGAGGAAAAGGTGGAAAGGGTCTTGGAAAAGGGGGTGCAAAACGTCATAGAAAAGTTTTGCGTGATAATATCCAAGGTATTACAAAACCTGCAATTCGTCGTTTAGCACGACGAGGTGGAGTAAAACGTATCTCTGGTTTAATTTATGAAGAAACACGTGGTGTACTTAAAGTATTCCTTGAAAATGTTATTCGGGATGCTGTTACATATACTGAACACGCAAAACGTAAAACAGTTACAGCTATGGATGTTGTATATGCATTAAAACGACAAGGTCGTACTTTGTATGGTTTTGGAGGTTAAGAAAATATAATAATTTACTTAAAATATTTAGTAAATTTATTAAAGAATATTTAATACATCCGATAAATTTAAACAGGCTTTCCTTTTTGGGAAGCCACTAATTTTATTTATATAAGAGTAAATAAATTTGTTAATAAATATAACATATTATATAATTTGTTTACAACAAATTATTTTGTTTATAACATACATTACCAAATATTTTTATTTATTTTTTTTTTTTTTATTGTAATATATCTGCAATAATAAATTATAATTTGTATATTATCTATTTTATTTTACAATAACTTATTGAATTTTTGAAAAAATTTTATTATAAATTAATATACTATTATATTTTTTATATATACAAGTTAAGAGTAACAAGTATCGATAGGAGATTATCGAATTTATAACTAATAAAACATTTCGCCTTAATCAAAGAAAATAAAGATTTTGCTATACCATTTTTTATACTTTCAATAAATAATTTATTATTAAATTTTTATTATTTCATTTATTTTTTAAAATTATTAAAAATATTTTTCTAATAATTATAAGCGTACATAAACAAGTAGTAAATGTAAAATGAAAATAATAAAGGTAATGTAATGCATTTGCATTACACTGATTTACGATATATATTCCGCGATATCCTTTATTATATTTAAAATTAATAATATTGATATACTAATAATAGATATATTCAAGCTATTAATATATAAAATTTTATATTAAATATGATATTAATAATTGTTTATTTTATTTTTTTGTATATATAAAAATAATTTACTCTTATTTAAAAAATTTGATGGCTCTCTTAAAAAGAGAGCCGTTTTTATATGTTGATGTATTTTTATGTTATCAATTAAATAATATTTTCGATTTATTTATTTTGAACTTGTATATTTTGTAACAGCTTTAGTACCTTCACTAACAGCGTGCTTTGCCAATTCACCAGGTAATAATAATCGAACTGCGGTTTGAATTTCCCGACTTGTGATTGTTGAACGTTTATTATAATGTGCTAAACGTGATGCTTCAGCAGCAATACGTTCAAAAATATCATTAACAAAACTGTTCATGATACTCATAGCTTTACTAGAGATACCAGTATCAGGATGCACTTGTTTTAATACTTTGTAAATGTAAATTGCATATGATTCCTTGCGCTTCCTCTTCTTTTTCTTATCACTCTTTGATATATTTTTTTGAGCTTTGCCAGCTTTTTTTGCTGCTTTTCCACTTGTTTTTGGTGGCATTGTTACAAACAATTAATATACACAGATAGTTACAGAACACCAGTCAGTATATGTATGAGCGTGTCGTGTATACAACTAGCGTATTATATACGCGAAGATGGATATAACAATAAAAATGAATACTACTCTCTGATTGGCTAAAAATAATACTATAAGGTGATTGGTTTATTTTTAAAGTTTTATATTTTATAAATATTATAAATTAAAATACCCAAATAACATTTTAAACATTTATGTTACAATCCCCGTAACGTACACATCTGTGTGATTATATTTACAAAAAAAAATATTAATTAAATAAATTTATTCGCTATGTCTGGACGAGGTAAAGGTGGTAAAGTAAAGGGAAAGGCAAAGTCAAGATCAAGCCGAGCAGGATTACAATTTCCTGTTGGAAGAATTCACAGATTATTACGAAAAGGAAATTATGCTGAACGAGTAGGTGCTGGTGCCCCAGTATATTTGGCTGCTGTTATGGAATATTTGGCTGCAGAAGTTCTCGAGTTAGCTGGTAATGCTGCCCGTGATAACAAAAAAACACGTATCATTCCACGTCATTTACAATTGGCAATTCGTAATGATGAAGAATTAAATAAATTATTATCTGGTGTAACAATTGCTCAAGGTGGTGTATTACCAAACATTCAAGCAGTGTTATTACCAAAGAAAACTGAAAAGAAAGCATAAATTAAAAACATTGCATTAATTTTTATAATAATAATACATCGATCATAGGCCTTTTAATAAAAGGCCACAAATTTATTTAAAATAAGAGTAAAAATTATTTTTATAAATAATATATTATAATATTTTTTTAAAGAATCAATTTAAATAATTATAAATTAATGATTCTTTTTTTTTTTTTCTTTTTTTATATGTTATTATGGAAATAATTCATCATATTATGATGACATTTAGGTAACATATTATAAGAATATTCATAAAATATTATCAAAATAATATTGTATTATGATGATATTTAGACAAAATATTATAAGAATATACACAAAATATTATCAAAATAATATCATTAGATAACAAAACTGTTCATGATACTCATACCTTTACTAGAGATAAAAGTATCAGGATGCACTTGTATTAATACATATTATCACAACATAACAAAATATTTTTTAAAAGGAAAAATTTTTTTAAAATTATTATAAAATTTGATTGAATTAAATTTCAATTTATTTTTTTAATAATTAAAGAAAAAAAAAAAACAAAGCATATAAACTTTCTATTGAAAATGTTATTTTAAACTAGATGGCCAAGTGAACTTCGTTACACAAACAATATATGACGTATTCGTTATTTAAATAATCAGTATCCTTTGATATTATATCAATACGTTACTCTCTTCTTTTGATACATATTAATAAAATTTCAATTTATAAGATTTTATGTCAATTATATAAATAATATTATAAATTTTCTAAATACATAAGTTAAGTAACAAAAAATTTGAATAACAAGATAAATTTATATATTATGTTTTAATACTCGATACTATAATATATCGCATCCGTTACCAATTATTCGGTATCCTTTGATTTATACACAGAATGAACTAAAAATATATATCAAATTTATTTTATTTATTTATATATTTAATATTATTATTATTATTTTATATTACAAAGTTTCTTAACGAAGCTTACAATGATTTCTCATATCGTACTTAACAAAATTATTTAGATCATATAAAATTTAAATTGTTAAAAAATTTGTATATTTATTATTATTATTATTTATTTTTATTAAAATTACATAACATAAAATTAATAATATTTTAATAATTATATAAATTAATTCTTATTTAAAATAATCTTATATTAATCTCAACAAATACTCTAATAATATATTTTGTCATAAATTTTTTTATATTTAAAATAAATATTATAATATATAAATACTTATATCAGTATAAAATTTCTTTATATAATTATGAAAAAATTAATTTAATAGTTAATTATTGATATTAATGCATAAATAAAAGTATTTTCTAATGAAATATATTTTGTCAATGTTCGATTAACACATTTCATAATAATACGTTTTCATTATTGACAAAAAAAGTTTTTCTAAAAATGAAATCTTATACTATAATATATATATTTATATATTAAATTTTTTAATTATTTATATACTAATAATTTATAATAAATCGATATTAAATAAAAAATAAAAATATATACTTTTTAAGTTTACCTTAAAAATATTATTGTTTTGTATGATTGAAATAATTAATATTAAACTATGTTTATTAATAATTGTTAATAAAAAAATTAAATATATTTTAATTTATAAAATAAATATTATTATTAAATTTATAATTTATTATTTTATATATTATAGAAATTGAAAAAATAAATCATGTTTACTACGACAGTAAATTAGAAATACTATTTAATTTTTATGTGTTTTCTACATGGTACTTTGACTTACATAGGGACTTATATTATTGTGAATAATGATATAATTGAAAACCTTTATTTTTTATTTGATAGAATTATTATATTTTATCATTTAAATATTTATAATAAATACATTATTTTTATAAAGTAAAAAAATATGGCCGAAGAAAATTCTACAGCTGTTGCAGCAACTGCGGTTACTGCTGCTTCTACAACACCAACAAAAAAAGCAACAGCTTCTGGTGCTAAACGTACAAAACAACATTCAAAACCAACACATCCACGTACATCAGAAATGGTTGTTAACGCAATTAAAAATTTAAAAGAACGTGGTGGTTCATCATTACAAGCAATTAAAAAATATTTAGCTGCAAATTATAAAGTGGATTCTGATAAAATTTCACCATTTATTAAAAAATATTTAAAAGCTGCTGTAACTGAGGGAGCCTTGGTACAAACTAAAGGTAAAGGTGCATCTGGTTCATTCAAATTGGCTGCTTCCGCTTCATCTAATTCTTCAGCTAAATCAAAAGTATCCAAAAAAGAAAGTGGAGCAAAAGGTTCAGCAAAGAGTGCTAAAAGTAAACGGGCACCAAAAGAAAAGAAAGCCACAACTACATCATTGGCAGCCAAAAAGCCTAAAGCAAAAAAAGCGACTCCATCATCATCAACTGCTGCTAAAAAAGTTACTGCAAAATCATCAGCGGCATCAAAAAAAGCACCAGTTAAAGCAAAACCAGCAAAAAGTACAAAATCCGCTGCCAAAAGTAGCCCTGCTCGTAAACCGAAAGCACCAAAAGCTAAGAAAGCTTCTGTTGCCAAATCATCTCCTACAAAAATTAAAAAAGCAGCACCAAAAAAGAAATGATCTGTTACTTTAATAATATATTGAAATATTTCATTATTTTTGCTAAAAAATGAAAATAACATAGGCCTTAATACAGGCCACAAATTAATATTTGATAAGAGTAAATTATTTTTTGTATAAATATTTTATAAAATAATAGTTAAGAAACATTTGCCACAGTCAGTACCACGGATGGGTGGCCACTTGAGAATACTGTGTGCGGTTGCATTTTTATTTAAAATATATGGTATAATAAATAAGTATATATTTAAATTGATTACTTCATTGAAAATTTTAATAATATACTTTAATATTAATGATATTTATGAAAAATATATATTTGTAAAAATTTTCATTTATTACTGGCAACAGCCATACCACGTTGAAAACACCGGTTCTCGTCCGATCACCGAAGTTAAGCAACATTGGGCACAGTCAGTACTTGGATGGGTGACCGCTTGGGAACACTGTGTGCGGTTGCCTTTTTATATTAAAAATATAAATTATTTTTCTTCTTTTCTTTTTTTTTACACACCATATATAAATATATGTTATTTAGAAATGTAAACCTTTTATATTATTCGTCAACAAATAAATATTATTTTTTGTATAAAATTTTATTGCATTTATAACTCATATCATGGTTACTTTAAAGCGAGAAGTTTTTTTAATATTTCAAATGAATATAAAATAATATAAATTTTATGAAATTTATTTATTTTTAGAAATAGCAATCGCTTATAATTATAACAAAATTTTAATAATGTTTAATTTTATTTCAATAATTTATATATATATATATATATATATTTTTTAATAAAAATAATATACTCTTATTTAATAATATATGTTGGTCCTATATATAGGACCGAAAATATTTCTTATTTGTTTTTTTTTTTTTTAAATTGTCATTTAAAACGCTTATGCACGTTCTCCACGAATACGTCTTGCCAATTGTATATCCTTAGGCATAATTGTAACACGCTTTGCATGAATTGCGCATAAATTGGTATCTTCAAATAAACCTACTAAATAGGCTTCACTAGCTTCTTGTAATGCCATAACAGCTGAACTTTGGAAACGTAAATCGGTTTTAAAATCTTGTGCAATTTCACGTAATAAACGTTGGAATGGTAATTTACGAATTAACAATTCAGTACTTTTTTGATAACGACGAATTTCTCGTAAAGCTACTGTACCAGGACGATATCTGTGTGGTTTTTTTACTCCACCAGTTGCTGGTGCACTTTTACGTGCAGCTTTCGTTGCTAATTGTTTTCTTGGTGCTTTACCACCAGTTGATTTACGTGCAGTTTGCTTGGTTCTAGCCATTTTCAAATAATAATGTTTTTACAAAAAAAACACACAATTTTAAAAATTATATTCGACAATTTGATACTACAAAGTCAAATGTTTAAATGCGAAATAAATGTGTTGTATTTATATTTATATGAAATTTCAAAATTTTTGTTGTCATATCCTATTGGATAGCTATCAGAGTATGGACTAATCAAATTGTATAGGCGTGGCTTAAAAAATCTTTAATGCTTTATATAAAAAGGCACAATTGTACCGGCGCTCACATACATTACAATACTTGTGAGGTTAACACACGTGTTATCCGTTCGTTAAAATATTGTAAATAATTTTTTATTAAAATGACTGGCAGAGGAAAAGGTGGAAAGGGTCTTGGAAAAGGGGGTGCAAAACGTCATAGAAAAGTTTTGCGTGATAATATCCAAGGTATTACAAAACCTGCAATTCGTCGTTTAGCACGACGAGGTGGAGTAAAACGTATCTCTGGTTTAATTTATGAAGAAACACGTGGTGTACTTAAAGTATTCCTTGAAAATGTTATTCGGGATGCTGTTACATATACTGAACACGCAAAACGTAAAACAGTTACAGCTATGGATGTTGTATATGCATTAAAACGACAAGGTCGTACTTTGTATGGTTTTGGAGGTTAAGAAAATATAATAATTTACTTAAAATATTTAGTAAATTTATTAAAGAATATTTAATACATCCGATAAATTTAAACAGGCTTTCCTTTTTGGGAAGCCACTAATTTTATTTATATAAGAGTAAATAAATTTGTTAATAAATATAACATATTATATAATTTGTTTACAACAAATTATTTTGTTTATAACATACATTACCAAATATTTTTATTTATTTTTTTTTTTTTTATTGTAATATATCTGCAATAATAAATTATAATTTGTATATTATCTATTTTATTTTACAATAACTTATTGAATTTTTGAAAAAATTTTATTATAAATTAATATACTATTATATTTTTTATATATACAAGTTAAGAGTAACAAGTATCGATAGGAGATTATCGAATTTATAACTAATAAAACATTTCGCCTTAATCAAAGAAAATAAAGATTTTGCTATACCATTTTTTATACTTTCAATAAATAATTTATTATTAAATTTTTATTATTTCATTTATTTTTTAAAATTATTAAAAATATTTTTCTAATAATTATAAGCGTACATAAACAAGTAGTAAATGTAAAATGAAAATAATAAAGGTAATGTAATGCATTTGCATTACACTGATTTACGATATATATTCCGCGATATCCTTTATTATATTTAAAATTAATAATATTGATATACTAATAATAGATATATTCAAGCTATTAATATATAAAATTTTATATTAAATATGATATTAATAATTGTTTATTTTATTTTTTTGTATATATAAAAATAATTTACTCTTATTTAAAAAATTTGATGGCTCTCTTAAAAAGAGAGCCGTTTTTATATGTTGATGTATTTTTATGTTATCAATTAAATAATATTTTCGATTTATTTATTTTGAACTTGTATATTTTGTAACAGCTTTAGTACCTTCACTAACAGCGTGCTTTGCCAATTCACCAGGTAATAATAATCGAACTGCGGTTTGAATTTCCCGACTTGTGATTGTTGAACGTTTATTATAATGTGCTAAACGTGATGCTTCAGCAGCAATACGTTCAAAAATATCATTAACAAAACTGTTCATGATACTCATAGCTTTACTAGAGATACCAGTATCAGGATGCACTTGTTTTAATACTTTGTAAATGTAAATTGCATATGATTCCTTGCGCTTCCTCTTCTTTTTCTTATCACTCTTTGATATATTTTTTTGAGCTTTGCCAGCTTTTTTTGCTGCTTTTCCACTTGTTTTTGGTGGCATTGTTACAAACAATTAATATACACAGATAGTTACAGAACACCAGTCAGTATATGTATGAGCGTGTCGTGTATACAACTAGCGTATTATATACGCGAAGATGGATATAACAATAAAAATGAATACTACTCTCTGATTGGCTAAAAATAATACTATAAGGTGATTGGTTTATTTTTAAAGTTTTATATTTTATAAATATTATAAATTAAAATACCCAAATAACATTTTAAACATTTATGTTACAATCCCCGTAACGTACACATCTGTGTGATTATATTTACAAAAAAAAATATTAATTAAATAAATTTATTCGCTATGTCTGGACGAGGTAAAGGTGGTAAAGTAAAGGGAAAGGCAAAGTCAAGATCAAGCCGAGCAGGATTACAATTTCCTGTTGGAAGAATTCACAGATTATTACGAAAAGGAAATTATGCTGAACGAGTAGGTGCTGGTGCCCCAGTATATTTGGCTGCTGTTATGGAATATTTGGCTGCAGAAGTTCTCGAGTTAGCTGGTAATGCTGCCCGTGATAACAAAAAAACACGTATCATTCCACGTCATTTACAATTGGCAATTCGTAATGATGAAGAATTAAATAAATTATTATCTGGTGTAACAATTGCTCAAGGTGGTGTATTACCAAACATTCAAGCAGTGTTATTACCAAAGAAAACTGAAAAGAAAGCATAAATTAAAAACATTGCATTAATTTTTATAATAATAATACATCGATCATAGGCCTTTTAATAAAAGGCCACAAATTTATTTAAAATAAGAGTAAAAATTATTTTTATAAATAATATATTATAATATTTTTTTAAAGAATCAATTTAAATAATTATAAATTAATGATTCTTTTTTTTTTTTTCTTTTTTTATATGTTATTATGGAAATAATTCATCATATTATGATGACATTTAGGTAACATATTATAAGAATATTCATAAAATATTATCAAAATAATATTGTATTATGATGATATTTAGACAAAATATTATAAGAATATACACAAAATATTATCAAAATAATATCATTAGATAACAAAACTGTTCATGATACTCATACCTTTACTAGAGATAAAAGTATCAGGATGCACTTGTATTAATACATATTATCACAACATCACAAAATATTTTTTAAAAGGAAAAATTTTTTTAAAATTATTATAAAATTTGATTGAATTAAATTTCAATTTATTTTTTTAATAATTAAAGAAAAAAAAAAAACAAAGCATATAAACTTTCTATTGAAAATGTTATTTTAAACTAGATGGCCAAGTGAACTTCGTTACACAAACAATATATGACGTATTCGTTATTTAAATAATCAGTATCCTTTGATATTATATCAATACGTTACTCTCTTCTTTTGATACATATTAATAAAATTTCAATTTATAAGATTTTATGTCAATTATATAAATAATATTATAAATTTTCTAAATACATAAGTTAAGTAACAAAAAATTTGAATAACAAGATAAATTTATATATTATGTTTTAATACTCGATACTATAATATATCGCATCCGTTACCAATTATTCGGTATCCTTTGATTTATACACAGAATGAACTAAAAATATATATCAAATTTATTTTATTTATTTATATATTTAATATTATTATTATTATTTTATATTACAAAGTTTCTTAACGAAGCTTACAATGATTTCTCATATCGTACTTAACAAAATTATTTAGATCATATAAAATTTAAATTGTTAAAAAATTTGTATATTTATTATTATTATTATTTATTTTTATTAAAATTACATAACATAAAATTAATAATATTTTAATAATTATATAAATTAATTCTTATTTAAAATAATCTTATATTAATCTCAACAAATACTCTAATAATATATTTTGTCATAAATTTTTTTATATTTAAAATAAATATTATAATATATAAATACTTATATCAGTATAAAATTTCTTTATATAATTATGAAAAAATTAATTTAATAGTTAATTATTGATATTAATGCATAAATAAAAGTATTTTCTAATGAAATATATTTTGTCAATGTTCGATTAACACATTTCATAATAATACGTTTTCATTATTGACAAAAAAAGTTTTTCTAAAAATGAAATCTTATACTATAATATATATATTTATATATTAAATTTTTTAATTATTTATATACTAATAATTTATAATAAATCGATATTAAATAAAAAATAAAAATATATACTTTTTAAGTTTACCTTAAAAATATTATTGTTTTGTATGATTGAAATAATTAATATTAAACTATGTTTATTAATAATTGTTAATAAAAAAATTAAATATATTTTAATTTATAAAATAAATATTATTATTAAATTTATAATTTATTATTTTATATATTATAGAAATTGAAAAAATAAATCATGTTTACTACGACAGTAAATTAGAAATACTATTTAATTTTTATGTGTTTTCTACATGGTACTTTGACTTACATAGGGACTTATATTATTGTGAATAATGATATAATTGAAAACCTTTATTTTTTATTTGATAGAATTATTATATTTTATCATTTAAATATTTATAATAAATACATTATTTTTATAAAGTAAAAAAATATGGCCGAAGAAAATTCTACAGCTGTTGCAGCAACTGCGGTTACTGCTGCTTCTACAACACCAACAAAAAAAGCAACAGCTTCTGGTGCTAAACGTACAAAACAACATTCAAAACCAACACATCCACGTACATCAGAAATGGTTGTTAACGCAATTAAAAATTTAAAAGAACGTGGTGGTTCATCATTACAAGCAATTAAAAAATATTTAGCTGCAAATTATAAAGTGGATTCTGATAAAATTTCACCATTTATTAAAAAATATTTAAAAGCTGCTGTAACTGAGGGAGCCTTGGTACAAACTAAAGGTAAAGGTGCATCTGGTTCATTCAAATTGGCTGCTTCCGCTTCATCTAATTCTTCAGCTAAATCAAAAGTATCCAAAAAAGAAAGTGGAGCAAAAGGTTCAGCAAAGAGTGCTAAAAGTAAACGGGCACCAAAAGAAAAGAAAGCCACAACTACATCATTGGCAGCCAAAAAGCCTAAAGCAAAAAAAGCGACTCCATCATCATCAACTGCTGCTAAAAAAGTTACTGCAAAATCATCAGCGGCATCAAAAAAAGCACCAGTTAAAGCAAAACCAGCAAAAAGTACAAAATCCGCTGCCAAAAGTAGCCCTGCTCGTAAACCGAAAGCACCAAAAGCTAAGAAAGCTTCTGTTGCCAAATCATCTCCTACAAAAATTAAAAAAGCAGCACCAAAAAAGAAATGATCTGTTACTTTAATAATATATTGAAATATTTCATTATTTTTGCTAAAAAATGAAAATAACATAGGCCTTAATACAGGCCACAAATTAATATTTGATAAGAGTAAATTATTTTTTGTATAAATATTTTATAAAATAATAGTTAAGAAACATTTGCCACAGTCAGTACCACGGATGGGTGGCCACTTGAGAATACTGTGTGCGGTTGCATTTTTATTTAAAATATATGGTATAATAAATAAGTATATATTTAAATTGATTACTTCATTGAAAATTTTAATAATATACTTTAATATTAATGATATTTATGAAAAATATATATTTGTAAAAATTTTCATTTATTACTGGCAACAGCCATACCACGTTGAAAACACCGGTTCTCGTCCGATCACCGAAGTTAAGCAACATTGGGCACAGTCAGTACTTGGATGGGTGACCGCTTGGGAACACTGTGTGCGGTTGCCTTTTTATATTAAAAATATAAATTATTTTTCTTCTTTTCTTTTTTTTTACACACCATATATAAATATATGTTATTTAGAAATGTAAACCTTTTATATTATTCGTCAACAAATAAATATTATTTTTTGTATAAAATTTTATTGCATTTATAACTCATATCATGGTTACTTTAAAGCGAGAAGTTTTTTTAATATTTCAAATGAATATAAAATAATATAAATTTTATGAAATTTATTTATTTTTAGAAATAGCAATCGCTTATAATTATAACAAAATTTTAATAATGTTTAATTTTATTTCAATAATTATATATATATATATATATATATATATTTTTTAATAAAAATAATATACTCTTATTTAATAATATATGTTGGTCCTATATATAGGACCGAAAATATTTCTTATTTGTTTTTTTTTTTTTTAAATTGTCATTTAAAACGCTTATGCACGTTCTCCACGAATACGTCTTGCCAATTGTATATCCTTAGGCATAATTGTAACACGCTTTGCATGAATTGCGCATAAATTGGTATCTTCAAATAAACCTACTAAATAGGCTTCACTAGCTTCTTGTAATGCCATAACAGCTGAACTTTGGAAACGTAAATCGGTTTTAAAATCTTGTGCAATTTCACGTACTAAACGTTGGAATGGTAATTTACGAATTAACAATTCAGTACTTTTTTGATAACGACGAATTTCTCGTAAAGCTACTGTACCAGGACGATATCTGTGTGGTTTTTTTACTCCACCAGTTGCTGGTGCACTTTTACGTGCAGCTTTCGTTGCTAATTGTTTTCTTGGTGCTTTACCACCAGTTGATTTACGTGCAGTTTGCTTGGTTCTAGCCATTTTCAAATAATAATGTTTTTACAAAAAAACACACAATTTTAAAAATTATATTCGACAATTTGATACTACAAAGTCAAATGTTTAAATGCGAAATAAATGTGTTGTATTTATATTTATATGAAATTTCAAAATTTTTGTTGTCATATCCTATTGGATAGCTATCAGAGTATGGACTAATCAAATTGTATAGGCGTGGCTTAAAAAATCTTTAATGCTTTATATAAAAAGGCACAATTGTACCGGCGCTCACATACATTACAATACTTGTGAGGTTAACACACGTGTTATCCGTTCGTTAAAATATTGTAAATAATTTTTTATTAAAATGACTGGCAGAGGAAAAGGTGGAAAGGGTCTTGGAAAAGGGGGTGCAAAACGTCATAGAAAAGTTTTGCGTGATAATATCCAAGGTATTACAAAACCTGCAATTCGTCGTTTAGCACGACGAGGTGGAGTAAAACGTATCTCTGGTTTAATTTATGAAGAAACACGTGGTGTACTTAAAGTATTCCTTGAAAATGTTATTCGGGATGCTGTTACATATACTGAACACGCAAAACGTAAAACAGTTACAGCTATGGATGTTGTATATGCATTAAAACGACAAGGTCGTACTTTGTATGGTTTTGGAGGTTAAGAAAATATAATAATTTACTTAAAATATTTAGTAAATTTATTAAAGAATATTTAATACATCCGATAAATTTAAACAGGCTTTCCTTTTTGGGAAGCCACTAATTTTATTTATATAAGAGTAAATAAATTTGTTAATAAATATAACATATTATATAATTTGTTTACAACAAATTATTTTGTTTATAACATACATTACCAAATATTTTTATTTATTTTTTTTTTTTTTATTGTAATATATCTGCAATAATAAATTATAATTTGTATATTATCTATTTTATTTTACAATAACTTATTGAATTTTTGAAAAAATTTTATTATAAATTAATATACTATTATATTTTTTATATATACAAGTTAAGAGTAACAAGTATCGATAGGAGATTATCGAATTTATAACTAATAAAACATTTCGCCTTAATCAAAGAAAATAAAGATTTTGCTATACCATTTTTTATACTTTCAATAAATAATTTATTATTAAATTTTTATTATTTCATTTATTTTTTAAAATTATTAAAAATATTTTTCTAATAATTATAAGCGTACATAAACAAGTAGTAAATGTAAAATGAAAATAATAAAGGTAATGTAATGCATTTGCATTACACTGATTTACGATATATATTCCGCGATATCCTTTATTATATTTAAAATTAATAATATTGATATACTAATAATAGATATATTCAAGCTATTAATATATAAAATTTTATATTAAATATGATATTAATAATTGTTTATTTTATTTTTTTGTATATATAAAAATAATTTACTCTTATTTAAAAAATTTGATGGCTCTCTTAAAAAGAGAGCCGTTTTTATATGTTGATGTATTTTTATGTTATCAATTAAATAATATTTTCGATTTATTTATTTTGAACTTGTATATTTTGTAACAGCTTTAGTACCTTCACTAACAGCGTGCTTTGCCAATTCACCAGGTAATAATAATCGAACTGCGGTTTGAATTTCCCGACTTGTGATTGTTGAACGTTTATTATAATGTGCTAAACGTGATGCTTCAGCAGCAATACGTTCAAAAATATCATTAACAAAACTG
>NW_025408117.1:0-2500 GCF_905475395.1 Chrysoperla carnea
CCCCATGAACGAGGAATTCCCAGTAAGCGCGAGTCATAAGCTCGCGTTGATTACGTCCCTGCCCTTTGTACACACCGCCCGTCGCTACTACCGATTGAATGATTTAGTGAGGTCTTCGGACTGGTACGCGGCAATATTTCTGATATTGCCGATGTTGCTGGGAAGATGACCAAACTTGATCATTTAGAGGAAGTAAAAGTCGTAACAAGGTTTCCGTAGGTGAACCTGCGGAAGGATCATTAACGATATATATAAAATATATTTATTTATATTTTTTGTATTGTTTTTAAATATTCCAAAAAATAAAAATATTATTGATAAGAAATATTTTTTTTAACAAAATAACATATTAATATGTAATTTTCTCAAAATATATAATAGTAATTATGTGTTAAAAGAGATTTATTTTGGTTATGATATCATATTAAAGTAATACGCCAAACTTTTTTTATACACATAATATATCTATACATATAATATAGAGAATATTATATAAATATTAATAATATATTTGTTACATATAAAATATTTTTATATTCAATATTATTATTATTATTAAACAATAATTATTAATAAAATCTATAAATAATTTCTCTTATAAAAAAGTGAAATTAAAAATAGAATATATTGAAATTATTTGTTTATATGTATATAATCTCTATTAAGAAAAATAAAATAAGATTATAATTGATATAATCTATATTTTTATTTTTCTATGTTATATAATAAAAATAAAGAAAACACAAGATAAAATTTTTTTAAAGAATAAAATTTATTTCAAATTTAAATTTCTTTATGTTTTGTCTTGATATTTCTTTTTTTTTATTAAAAGTTATTATGTTAAAAAACAAACCCATTTGTTTTGTACCATATTAATATTATATATATTTTTATGTAGAAAATAATTTATAAAAAAAAAATAAATACATTTCTATAAAATATACCAAATATTAATTATTATATCTAGCTAGCACTAACAAAAATATCAAAAATGTTATGTATATATTTATTAATACCATAATATCTTTAATT
Organism: Chrysoperla carnea; assembly: GCF_905475395.1. Classification (NCBI taxonomy): domain Eukaryota; kingdom Metazoa; phylum Arthropoda; class Insecta; order Neuroptera; family Chrysopidae; genus Chrysoperla; species Chrysoperla carnea. Next base: position 1,033 of record NW_025408117.1, read on the forward strand.
TATATATATATATTTAAAATAAAATATATAATTTATATTCTAGAAAAATTTTTTTATTTTAAAAGAATTTATAAAGATATATAAATTAATAATTTTATTTTTTATATTAAAAATAAAGATTATTATTAATAATAATACTTACATTTAAAATTTAAAAAGATTACCCTGGACGGTGGATCACTTGGCTCGTGGGTCGATGAAGAACGCAGCTAATTGCGCGTCAACTTGTGAACTGCAGGACACATGAACATTGACATTTCGAACGCACATTGCGGTCCTTGGATACTGTTCCCGGACCACATCTGGCTGAGGGTCGTATACATTATATTAATATAATAAAAGATTATTTTACATAAAATTTTTTTTTATGAAAAAGAAATTTATCAATAATTAAAAAAGAAAATTTATTTTTTCATATTTAATTAAATTGATAAATAAAATTTTTATAAAAGAAATGTAAAATTATTTATATATGAATGTTTTACGCCAAATATAAGAAAAAAATAAATATAAAATGTTTTTAATAGCATTTAAAATTTATATATTTTTTATTATTTGTCGACATTTTTAAATTAATATATCAATATTATTTTTTATCATTTATATATAATATTATAAAACTTTATGTTAATAATAATATTAATAATAAATGATATTAATAATATATTTTTAAAATATTAAATAAAGAAGAATAAACAAAAATATTATATATTAATATTTTGTTATGGAATATTTTATTTGTAATAAAATTTTCAATATACTCGAAAAAAATTAATATATATAATTATTTATTTTTTATTTTCTTCTCTTTAGATAAATATAAAAATAATATTATATAATAATATTAAAAAAATTTGAGTATGAATAATTAAGAAAATTGTTTACTTATAAAATATAACAAAAACATAATATATAAAAAAAATTTTTGTTTTAATACTTCTAAAAACTTTTACGACCTCAGAGTAGGTGAGATTACCCGCTGAATTTAAGCATATTATTAAGCGGAGGAAAAGAAACTAACTAGGATTCCCTTAGTAGCGGCGAGCGAACAGGGATAAGCCCAGCACTGAACCCCGTGGCTGATAAACAGACACTTGGGGAATGTAGTGTTTAGGAAGATTCAATATAAACCTATTGTTATATAATACATCCAAGTCCATCTTGAATGGGGCCATATACCCATAGAGGGTGCCAGGCCCGTAGTGATTATTATTGATGATAGGTGAATCTTTCCTTAGAGTCGGGTTGCTTGAGAGTGCAGCTCTAAGTGGGTGGTAAACTCCATCTAAGGCTAAATATTACCACGAGACCGATAGCGAACAAGTACCGTGAGGGAAAGTTGAAAAGAACTTTGAAGAGAGAGTTAAAGAGTACGTAAAACCGTTCAGGGGTAAACCTGAGAAACCCGAAAGGTCGAAAGATGAGATTCATTTACTTTTTATCGTTAATCAACCAATTTGTACTAGCA
>NW_025408117.1:7500-10000 GCF_905475395.1 Chrysoperla carnea
ATATTGATTATAATCGCTAACAATTATTATAATGATTTTAATTGTTTTTACTTATAATCGCTACCATTGATTATACTAAAAAATGCAATCGCAATTGACAAAAATTGTTAATAATTATAATTATAATATGTTTAGTAGGCAACCTTTAAAGCAATTTATGCATAACAGGTTGCTAGCCAAATATAAACTTAATGAAGTATTATGATGGACACTTACATTCGGAATTCATATATTTAAAGAAATAATTTTGATTATTCAGATTCTATTAATATTAGCTATTGTAAATAATATTAATCAAATGAAAAGTTTTTAAATTGTTAGGATGTATTTAGCAAGTTATGCTTTCCATACATAAAATAAAAATATATTATGTATAAATAATATTAGTGCTTGTAAAAGGATTAAGATTAATAAAACTAGATATATACTCTTAATACAATAAAAAGTAATAATTTAAAAGAATGTAAAAATATTTATTTAGCTGATAAATTTAAAATGGATAATAAATTTTAAATTTTTATTAACTCTTATTTATTATATAATATTTATTTGTAATCCTTATGCAAAATAATATATGACTTGAACAACGTACATGGGGGCGTGTATACAATTAATAAATTTAGGTAGAGAAATATATTTTGAATCAATAATTTATAAGTTCACAACAGAATAGTCAGATTTTTATTGTCTATTAAATATTTTTTAGCGAATAACTATTATGTATTACTAGAATATAATAATAATTTTTTTTTTTTTTTTTTTTTTTTATGTTACTTGAATGGTGTATACGTTTACACGGTGAATGTAAAAACAATTAATCAATTTATATAGAAAAATATATTATGAATTAATTATAAATAAGTTCCAATAAAATAGCCTGATTCCCATTGTGTATTGAAATTTTTTTTTAACCAATTAACTATTAATGTGAATTTGTACAATAAAAATTTTGTATTAATTCTGTAAATTATTATATATATTTGCATTATACAGTATTTAGAAGCATTTAAATGGATAAAAATTTTTTAGAAAATCTACATATGTATCACATGTATTATACCGGTACCCTGTCGCAATATAACATGTACGATTTGTATATAAAATAAAATGAAATTTTTTCCCTAAAATTTTTTAATGAATCCCGAAAAATTCTATATATTTTACCTTTATATAGTATTTAGGACTATTTAAAAGGATAAAATTTTTTTCGAAAATCTACATATGTATCACATGTATTATACCGGTACCCTGTCGCAATATAACATGTACGATTTGTATATAAAATAAAATGAAATTTTTTCCCTAAAATTTTTTAATGAATCCCGAAAAATTCTATATATTTTACCTTTATATAGTATTTAGGACTATTTAAAAGGATAAAATTTTTTTCGAAAATCTACATATGTATCACATGTATTATACCGGTACCCTGTCGCAATATAACATGTACGATTTGTATATAAAATAAAATGAAATTTTTTCCCTAAAATTTTTTAATGAATCCCGAAAAATTCTATATATTTCACCTTTATATAGTATTTAGGACTATTTAAAAGGATAAAATTTTTTTCGAAAATCTACATATGTATCACATGTATTATACCGGTACCCTGTCGCAATATAACATGTACGATTTGTATATAAAATAAAATGAAATTTTTTCCCTAAAATTTTTTAATGAATCCCGAAAAATTCTATATATTTTACCTTTATATAGTATTTAGGACCATTTAAAAGGATAAAATTTTTTTCGAAAATCTACATATGTATCACATGTATTATACCGGTACCCTGTCGCAATATAACATGTACGATTTGTATATAAAAAAAAAATATACATTTTTTTCTAAAAATTTGCATTAATTCCAAAAATTTTTTAATAATTTATTATAATTATTAATGTTTATTGAATAATTTATTATAATGCATAAATTTCATTTAATAAAATATGATAAAAGCAAAAAAAAATTTTTTTGGTCCCAAAATAAAAATTTTTAGCTGAAAAAAATTTTTTTTTAAAAATTTTTTTCTTTAAATTTTGATTATTCTGTAAAGTTTATGATGTTTAAAGCCATTTTAAACATTATCATATTTTGAGTTTGAAGCACCGGGTGTAATGTCTTTAATATATATGATGGATAGTGCGTGTAAGTTAATGAGATGAATGTATATCTATGTATAACAGTGTATTAGTGGTATTACGTTCAGCAGTCTCACACATATGATATAGTATGGTATAGTATAAGTTGTTTATTTTTCATACTGTCCGTGTATCATTCAACAAAGGTGGTGTAGAGTTGTATATGGCTTGGTATGACGTTGTTGCAATTCTATGGACACTATGATATTACGGATGCACAGATAGAGGAATAACACTTATCGTATATGTATCATTTATGTATGTTGACTGTGTAATGAATACTAAATATAATAAAATAATACACTTTTTAATAGAATAACATTTGTTTCATGTTTTAGTATGATATTAAATGGTATAGAA
>NW_025408117.1:15000-17500 GCF_905475395.1 Chrysoperla carnea
TTGCGCGTCAACTTGTGAACTGCAGGACACATGAACATTGACATTTCGAACGCACATTGCGGTCCTTGGATACTGTTCCCGGACCACATCTGGCTGAGGGTCGTATACATTATATTAATATAATAAAAGATTATTTTACATAAAATTTTTTTTATGAAAAAGAAATTTATCAATAATTAAAAAAGAAAATTTATTTTTTCATATTTAATTAAATTGATAAATAAAATTTTTATAAAAGAAATGTAAAATTATTTATATATGAATGTTTTACGCCAAATATAAGAAAAAAATAAATATAAAATGTTTTTAATAGCATTTAAAATTTATATATTTTTTATTATTTGTCGACATTTTTAAATTAATATATCAATATTATTTTTTATCATTTATATATAATATTATAAAACTTTATGTTAATAATAATATTAATAATAAATGATATTAATAATATATTTTTAAAATATTAAATAAAGAAGAATAAACAAAAATATTATATATTAATATTTTGTTATGGAATATTTTATTTGTAATAAAATTTTCAATATACTCGAAAAAAATTAATATATATAATTATTTATTTTTTATTTTCTTCTCTTTAGATAAATATAAAAATAATATTATATAATAATATTAAAAAAATTTGAGTATGAATAATTAAGAAAATTGTTTACTTATAAAATATAACAAAAACATAATATATAAAAAAAATTTTTGTTTTAATACTTCTAAAAACTTTTACGACCTCAGAGTAGGTGAGATTACCCGCTGAATTTAAGCATATTATTAAGCGGAGGAAAAGAAACTAACTAGGATTCCCTTAGTAGCGGCGAGCGAACAGGGATAAGCCCAGCACTGAACCCCGTGGCTGATAAACAGACACTTGGGGAATGTAGTGTTTAGGAAGATTCAATATAAACCTATTGTTATATAATACATCCAAGTCCATCTTGAATGGGGCCATATACCCATAGAGGGTGCCAGGCCCGTAGTGATTATTATTGATGATAGGTGAATCTTTCCTTAGAGTCGGGTTGCTTGAGAGTGCAGCTCTAAGTGGGTGGTAAACTCCATCTAAGGCTAAATATTACCACGAGACCGATAGCGAACAAGTACCGTGAGGGAAAGTTGAAAAGAACTTTGAAGAGAGAGTTAAAGAGTACGTAAAACCGTTCAGGGGTAAACCTGAGAAACCCGAAAGGTCGAAAGATGAGATTCATTTACTTTTTATCGTTAATCAACCAATTTGTACTAGCATGTGACAAAAATTTTTATTAGGAATTTATTTTTAGTAAAAATATATGCACTGCTGTATATTGTTAATTGTATGATAACGAGGTATGCACTTCTCATCTTGTAGGACGTTGCGACCCATTAAATATTAATCTATAGGCATTGGTGCGTTGATTAATGTACAATATTATTTTTTGATAATATTTTGTGTATGTTAAACGCCTATGTTTCTTGATTAATTGTTTGATGGTATTAATTATAAATTGATATTGAGTCGCGTTATTAACGCGTTCAGATCCACCACGAGTATAAATAGGTTTTTTTATTAAAACATATTATATATACGGATTTTATGCCGTTATATGATACTATTTAACTGTCAGTAGGTGTATGATAATGAACTGGCTCATTTTTTTTTATTAAAAATTTATCTGTCAGCGACGATATAGCTTTGGGTACTTTCAGGACCCGTCTTGAAACACGGACCAAGGAGTCTAGCATGTACGCAAGTCATTGGGAATAAAATATTTTTTCATCGAAATATTTATAAATTTTATGAAACCCAAAGGCACAATGAAAGTAAATATTATTTATATTTTTTTATAAATGATAAAAGGAGGATATATTTATATTATGTATTAAATATCGCACTCCTAGGGCGTCTTATATTATTATAATTTAGTTTTCGGATTATATTATAATAGAGGCGCACCTAGAGCGTACACGCTGGGACCCGAAAGATGGTGAACTATGCCTGGTCAGGATGAAGTCAGGGGAAACCCTGATGGAGGTCCGTAGCGATTCTGACGTGCAAATCGATCGTCGGAACTGGGTATAGGGGCGAAAGACTAATCGAACCATCTAGTAGCTGGTTCCCTCCGAAGTTTCCCTCAGGATAGCTGGCGTTCATTATATAAGAGTCTCATCCGGTAAAGCGAATGATTAGAGGCCTTGGGGCCGAAACGACCTCAACCTATTCTCAAACTTTAAATGGGTGAGATCTCTAGCTTGCTTAAAAACATTATTTATAATGTGAAGCTATGAGAATATATTTTTTATATATGGATCAGAGTGCCAAGTGGGCCACTTTTGGTAAGCAGAACTGGCGCTGTGGGATGAACCAAACGTAGAGTTAAAGCGCCAAAATTGACGCTTATGGGATACCATGAAAGGCGTTGGTTGCTTAAGACAGCAGGACGGTGGCCATGGAAGTCGGAATCCGCTAAGGAGTGTGTAACAACTCACCTGCCGAAGCAACTAGCCCTGAAAA
>NW_025408118.1:0-10000 GCF_905475395.1 Chrysoperla carnea
TGGCGGCTCCAGATGGCCTCACGGCCAATCCTTCCGCGCACACCCACCGCGACCCTCCTACTCGTTAGGGTTTCATGATAAAAAGATAAATCTTTTATCGAAAATACCAACTAACGGTAGAGTATAAGCATGACGCTTCAGCGCCATCCATTTTCAGGGCTAGTTGCTTCGGCAGGTGAGTTGTTACACACTCCTTAGCGGATTCCGACTTCCATGGCCACCGTCCTGCTGTCTTAAGCAAACCAACGCCTTTCATGGTATCCCATAAGCGTCAATTTTGGCGCTTTAACTCTACGTTTGGTTCATCCCACAGCGCCAGTTCTGCTTACCAAAAGTGGCCCACTTGGCACTCTGATCCATATATAAAAAATATATTCTCATAGCTTCACATTATAAATAATGTTTTTAAGCAAGCTAGAGATCTCACCCATTTAAAGTTTGAGAATAGGTTGAGGTCGTTTCGGCCCCAAGGCCTCTAATCATTCGCTTTACCGGATGAGACTCTTATATAATGAACGCCAGCTATCCTGAGGGAAACTTCGGAGGGAACCAGCTACTAGATGGTTCGATTAGTCTTTCGCCCCTATACCCAGTTCCGACGATCGATTTGCACGTCAGAATCGCTACGGACCTCCATCAGGGTTTCCCCTGACTTCATCCTGACCAGGCATAGTTCACCATCTTTCGGGTCCCAGCGTGTACGCTCTAGGTGCGCCTCTATTATAATATAATCCGAAAACTAAATTATAATAATATAAGACGCCCTAGGAGTGCGATATTTAATACATAATATAAATATATCCTCCTTTTATCATTTATAAAAAAATATAAATAATATTTACTTTCATTGTGCCTTTGGGTTTCATAAAATTTATAAATATTTCGATGAAAAAATATTTTATTCCCAATGACTTGCGTACATGCTAGACTCCTTGGTCCGTGTTTCAAGACGGGTCCTGAAAGTACCCAAAGCTATATCGTCGCTGACAGATAAATTTTTAATAAAAAAAAATGAGCCAGTTCATTATCATACACCTACTGACAGTTAAATAGTATCATATAACGGCATAAAATCCGTATATATAATATGTTTTAATAAAAAAAACCTATTTATACTCGTGGTGGATCTGAACGCGTTAATAACGCGACTCAATATCAATTTATAATTAATACCATCAAACAATTAATCAAGAAACATAGGCGTTTAACATACACAAAAATATTATCAAAAAATAATATTGTACATTAATCAACGCACCAATGCCTATAGATTAATATTTAATGGGTCGCAACGTCCTACAAGATGAGAAGTGCATACCTCGTTATCATACAATTAACAATATACAGCAGTGCATATATTTTTACTAAAAATAAATTCCTAATAAAAATTTTTGTCACATGCTAGTACAAATTGGTTGATTAACGATAAAAAGTAAATGAATCTCATCTTTCGACCTTTCGGGTTTCTCAGGTTTACCCCTGAACGGTTTTACGTACTCTTTAACTCTCTCTTCAAAGTTCTTTTCAACTTTCCCTCACGGTACTTGTTCGCTATCGGTCTCGTGGTAATATTTAGCCTTAGATGGAGTTTACCACCCACTTAGAGCTGCACTCTCAAGCAACCCGACTCTAAGGAAAGATTCACCTATCATCAATAATAATCACTACGGGCCTGGCACCCTCTATGGGTATATGGCCCCATTCAAGATGGACTTGGATGTATTATATAACAATAGGTTTATATTGAATCTTCCTAAACACTACATTCCCCAAGTGTCTGTTTATCAGCCACGGGGTTCAGTGCTGGGCTTATCCCTGTTCGCTCGCCGCTACTAAGGGAATCCTAGTTAGTTTCTTTTCCTCCGCTTAATAATATGCTTAAATTCAGCGGGTAATCTCACCTACTCTGAGGTCGTAAAAGTTTTTAGAAGTATTAAAACAAAAATTTTTTTTATATATTATGTTTTTGTTATATTTTATAAGTAAACAATTTTCTTAATTATTCATACTCAAATTTTTTTAATATTATTATATAATATTATTTTTATATTTATCTAAAGAGAAGAAAATAAAAAATAAATAATTATATATATTAATTTTTTTCGAGTATATTGAAAATTTTATTACAAATAAAATATTCCATAACAAAATATTAATATATAATATTTTTGTTTATTCTTCTTTATTTAATATTTTAAAAATATATTATTAATATCATTTATTATTAATATTATTATTAACATAAAGTTTTATAATATTATATATAAATGATAAAAAATAATATTGATATATTAATTTAAAAATGTCGACAAATAATAAAAAATATATAAATTTTAAATGCTATTAAAAACATTTTATATTTATTTTTTTCTTATATTTGGCGTAAAACATTCATATATAAATAATTTTACATTTCTTTTATAAAAATTTTATTTATCAATTTAATTAAATATGAAAAAATAAATTTTCTTTTTTAATTATTGATAAATTTCTTTTTCATAAAAAAAATTTTATGTAAAATAATCTTTTATTATATTAATATAATGTATACGACCCTCAGCCAGATGTGGTCCGGGAACAGTATCCAAGGACCGCAATGTGCGTTCGAAATGTCAATGTTCATGTGTCCTGCAGTTCACAAGTTGACGCGCAATTAGCTGCGTTCTTCATCGACCCACGAGCCAAGTGATCCACCGTCCAGGGTAATCTTTTTAAATTTTAAATGTAAGTATTATTATTAATAATAATCTTTATTTTTAATATAAAAAATAAAATTATTAATTTATATATCTTTATAAATTCTTTTAAAATAAAAAAATTTTTCTAGAATATAAATTATATATTTTATTTTAAATATATATATATATAAATTAAAGATATTATGGTATTAATAAATATATACATAACATTTTTGATATTTTTGTTAGTGCTAGCTAGATATAATAATTAATATTTGGTATATTTTATAGAAATGTATTTATTTTTTTTTTATAAATTATTTTCTACATAAAAATATATATAATATTAATATGGTACAAAACAAATGGGTTTGTTTTTTAACATAATAACTTTTAATAAAAAAAAAGAAATATCAAGACAAAACATAAAGAAATTTAAATTTGAAATAAATTTTATTCTTTAAAAAAATTTTATCTTGTGTTTTCTTTATTTTTATTATATAACATAGAAAAATAAAAATATAGATTATATCAATTATAATCTTATTTTATTTTTCTTAATAGAGATTATATACATATAAACAAATAATTTCAATATATTCTATTTTTAATTTCACTTTTTTATAAGAGAAATTATTTATAGATTTTATTAATAATTATTGTTTAATAATAATAATAATATTGAATATAAAAATATTTTATATGTAACAAATATATTATTAATATTTATATAATATTCTCTATATTATATGTATAGATATATTATGTGTATAAAAAAAGTTTGGCGTATTACTTTAATATGATATCATAACCAAAATAAATCTCTTTTAACACATAATTACTATTATATATTTTGAGAAAATTACATATTAATATGTTATTTTGTTAAAAAAAATATTTCTTATCAATAATATTTTTATTTTTTGGAATATTTAAAAACAATACAAAAAATATAAATAAATATATTTTATATATATCGTTAATGATCCTTCCGCAGGTTCACCTACGGAAACCTTGTTACGACTTTTACTTCCTCTAAATGATCAAGTTTGGTCATCTTCCCAGCAACATCGGCAATATCAGAAATATTGCCGCGTACCAGTCCGAAGACCTCACTAAATCATTCAATCGGTAGTAGCGACGGGCGGTGTGTACAAAGGGCAGGGACGTAATCAACGCGAGCTTATGACTCGCGCTTACTGGGAATTCCTCGTTCATGGGGAACAATTGCAAGCCCCAATCCCTAGCACGAAGGAGGTTCAGCGGGTTACCCGGACCTTTCGGCCTGGGAGGACACGCTGATTCCTTCAGTGTAGCGCGCGTGCGGCCCAGAACATCTAAGGGCATCACAGACCTGTTATTGCTCAATCTCGTGCGGCTAGAATGCCGCCTGTCCCTCTAAGAAGAATTATTTGTACGCCGGCAGTAAAAACCACATCAAAAAACTGCGTACCCATACACCATAACATATGCAACATAAAGCACAATATATACAAAATATAATCTTGATCGTTAAATCTCAAAAATACATGCATATATAAATACAATACATAACACACATGAAAATGAATGAAATGGGAAACAAACAGCCGATGGGCCTTGAGATGCCGGTAAAGTACGTCTATTTAGCAGGCTAGAGTCTCGTTCGTTATCGGAATTAACCAGACAAATCGCTCCACCAACTAAGAACGGCCATGCACCACCACCCACCGAATCAAGAAAGAGCTCTCAATCTGTCAATCCTTCCGGTGTCCGGGCCTGGTGAGGTTTCCCGTGTTGAGTCAAATTAAGCCGCAGGCTCCACTCCTGGTGGTGCCCTTCCGTCAATTCCTTTAAGTTTCAGCTTTGCAACCATACTTCCCCCGGAACCCAAAAGCTTTGGTTTCCCGGAAGCTGCCCGCCGAGTCATCGGAGGAACTTCGGCGGATCGCTAGCTGGCATCGTTTATGGTTAGAACTAGGGCGGTATCTGATCGCCTTCGAACCTCTAACTTTCGTTCTTGATCAATCAAAACATTTTTGGCAAATGCTTTCGCTTCTGTCCGTCTTGCGACGATCCAAGAATTTCACCTCTAACGTCGCAATACGAATGCCCCCATCTGTCCGTATTAATCATTACCTCGGAGTTCCGAAAACCAACAAAATAGAACCGAGGTCCTATTCCATTATTCCATGCACACAATATTCAGGCAAAATTTGAGCCTGCCTTAAGCACTCTAATTTGTTCAAAGTAAACGTACCGGCCCACCTCGACACTCAATTAAGAGCACCGCGACGGGATTGCAATTGGGGGCTGCCACCGCTCTTAACGGTTAAACACTTACGACAAATTACATAATAAAAATATATATAATGCATTAAATAAATAATAACACTAAAATATACTTTATACATAATCTGTACCACCCACCGGTAGGACGTCCCACATAACATGCTAGTTAAACAATGCGAGCATTGAACCAACAGTGTAGGACACAGATTCGACTACGAGCTTTTTAACCGCAACAACTTTAATATACGCTATTGGAGCTGGAATTACCGCGGCTGCTGGCACCAGACTTGCCCTCCAATGGATCCTCGTTAAAGGATTTAAAGTGTACTCATTCCGATTACGGGGCCTCGGATGAGTCCCGTATCGTTATTTTTCGTCACTACCTCCCCGTGCCGGGAGTGGGTAATTTGCGCGCCTGCTGCCTTCCTTGGATGTGGTAGCCGTTTCTCAGGCTCCCTCTCCGGAATCGAACCCTGATTCCCCGTTACCCGTTACAACCATGGTAGGCGCAGAACCTACCATCGACAGTTGATAAGGCAGACATTTGAAAGATGCGTCGCCGGTACGAGACCGTGCGATCAGCTTAAAGTTATTCAGAGTCACCAAATTAAACGATGCAAATTAAAATTTACACCGATTGGTTTTGATCTAATAAAAGCATTCCTTCCATCTCTGGTCGGAACTCTGTTTGCATGTATTAGCTCTAGAATTACCACAGTTATCCAAGTAAATGTGGGTACGATCTAAGGAACCATAACTGATATAATGAGCCTTTCGCGGTTTCACCTTAATTTGGCTTGTACTGAGACATGCATGGCTTAATCTTTGAGACAAGCATATGACTACTGGCAGGATCAACCAGGGAACTATTTGTATTTATAATATTAAATATATAATAATATACATGATATTTTTGTTTTCTTATTATAAGAAAAAAAATTTTCATACAATAATTATTAATATATAATAATATTATTACAATTTCATTTTAAATATCAGATGGTCTCACCCATTACTGATATAAATTTTTTTTTTTTTATATCTCTATTGTTTTAAAATTAATAGAAAAAACATATGAGATATATATATTATTATTAATTTTTTTTTTTTTCAAATATATATTTTATTATGTCATTTATATAATTTTTTTGCTTTTACAAAAAGAAATATATAACATGTTATTCATAATAAATATTATTGAATAAAAAAAAAAAAAAATAATTATGATTTTTGTCAGACCATCACCAAATGGGTCTTAAAATATTTCAAACATTTTCTCATACTCGTCGCTAGATTGAAAGCGTCATTTATTTTTTAATTTTATTTAAAAAGTTAATTTTAAATAAAAAACGTTATAATAACACTTAATATTCTCGCTTGGTATGAGGTGAGTCAATGTAATATTATTTATAAAAATAATTTTTATATAAATATTGTGTGCTCATATGGGAGTGTAAAGTTTAAAACTTATAACCCATGAACTTGCTTTGACAAAAAAATTTATATGTTATTCTATTTATAATCAATAATTTAATAAAAAAAAATTTTTTTTTAAATATTGATATAAAAAGATATACATATAGAGGTTTTTTTACAAAATTCTCATTAATTTTTTTACAAAAATAATAATACAATATTTAATATCAAAATAATCCAAACTGATTACCATCCAGACTATTATCAATATATATAAGATTGTATTATTATTCATTTCAATACATATTTATTAAAACTGAGATAAAATTTCATATATTAATAAATATGCATGTGTAAAAAAAAAAATTTTTATATAATAATTGAAAATGTTTTTGCTATTATTTTGTATACATACATTAAATAATTGATAACAATTTAATACAATGTACACCTAAAAAATAATAACAGCATATACATATTCGAAACATTACTAGCAAAAAAACCAAAATACAATATTAAATATCAAAATAAACCAAACTGATTACCATCCAGAATATTTTGAGTATATATATATATAATTTTGTATATTTTGCGTTCATGTTAATAAAATATATAAATGATACATATTTGAAAAGTGTTATTCTTCTTTCTGTTTTTTCGTAATATCATGGTGTCCATAGACATGCAAAAGCGTCATACCAAGCCATATACATACCTACACCACCTTTGTTGAATGATACACGAACAGTATGAAAATTAAACAACATATTCAATATCATTTTATATTATACTAAAATAAATGTTATTCTATTAAGAAAGTGTATATTTTTAAATTTGGCATTCATTACATAGTCAAAATACAATAATAATATAGATGATACATATACGATAATTGTTATTTTTCTTTCTGTTTTTTCGTGATATCATGGTGTCCATAGAATTGCAACGACGTCATACCAAGCCATATACAACTCTACACCACCTTTGTTGAATGATACACTTAGAGTATGAAAAATAAACAAATTATACTATATCATACTATATCATATATGTAAGACTGTTGAACATAATACCACAAAATACACTATTTCATATAGATATACATTCATTCTTGTCAACATAAAAGTACGTTATAAATGATACATATACAATAAGTTTTATTCCTCTTTCTGTTATTCCGTAATATCATAGTGTCCATAGAATTGCAACGACGTCATACCAAGCCATATACAACTCTACACCACCTTTGTTGAATGATACACGGACAGTATGAAAAATAAACAACCTATTCTATACCATTTAATATCATACTAAAACATGAAACAAATGTTATTCTATTAAAAAGTGTATTATTTTATTATATTTAGTATTCATTACACAGTCAACATACATAAATGATACATATACGATAAGTGTTATTCCTCTATCTGTGCATCCGTAATATCATAGTGTCCATAGAATTGCAACAACGTCATACCAAGCCATATACAACTCTACACCACCTTTGTTGAATGATACACGGACAGTATGAAAAATAAACAACTTATACTATACCATACTATATCATATGTGTGAGACTGCTGAACGTAATACCACTAATACACTGTTATACATAGATATACATTCATCTCATTAACTTACACGCACTATCCATCATATATATTAAAGACATTACACCCGGTGCTTCAAACTCAAAATATGATAATGTTTAAAATGGCTTTAAACATCATAAACTTTACAGAATAATCAAAATTTAAAGAAAAAAATTTTAAAAAAAAAATTTTTTTCAGCTAAAAATTTTTATTTTGGGACCAAAAAAATTTTTTTTTGCTTTTATCATATTTTATTAAATGAAATTTATGCATTATAATAAATTATTCAATAAACATTAATAATTATAATAAATTATTAAAAAATTTTTGGAATTAATGCAAATTTTTAGAAAAAAATGTATATTTTTTTTTTATATACAAATCGTACATGTTATATTGCGACAGGGTACCGGTATAATACATGTGATACATATGTAGATTTTCGAAAAAATTTTTATCCTTTTAAATGGTCCTAAATACTATATAAAGGTAAAATATATAGAATTTTTCGGGATTCATTAAAAAATTTTAGGGAAAAAATTTCATTTTATTTTATATACAAATCGTACATGTTATATTGCGACAGGGTACCGGTATAATACATGTGATACATATGTAGATTTTCGAAAAAATTTTATCCTTTTAAATAGTCCTAAATACTATATAAAGGTGAAATATATAGAATTTTTCGGGATTCATTAAAAAATTTTAGGGAAAAAATTTCATTTTATTTTATATACAAATCGTACATGTTATATTGCGACAGGGTACCGGTATAATACATGTGATACATATGTAGATTTTCGAAAAAAATTTTATCCTTTTAAATAGTCCTAAATACTATATAAAGGTAAAATATATAGAATTTTTCGGGATTCATTAAAAAATTTTAGGGAAAAAATTTCATTTTATTTTATATACAAATCGTACATGTTATATTGCGACAGGGTACCGGTATAATACATGTGATACATATGTAGATTTTCGAAAAAAATTTTATCCTTTTAAATAGTCCTAAATACTATATAAAGGTAAAATATATAGAATTTTTCGGGATTCATTAAAAAATTTTAGGGAAAAAATTTCATTTTATTTTATATACAAATCGTACATGTTATATTGCGACAGGGTACCGGTATAATACATGTGATACATATGTAGATTTTCTAAAAAATTTTTATCCATTTAAATGCTTCTAAATACTGTATAATGCAAATATATATAATAATTTACAGAATTAATACAAAATTTTTATTGTACAAATTCACATTAATAGTTAATTGGTTAAAAAAAAATTTCAATACACAATGGGAATCAGGCTATTTTATTGGAACTTATTTATAATTAATTCATAATATATTTTTCTATATAAATTGATTAATTGATTTTACATTCACCGTGTAAACGTATACACCATTCAAGTAACATAAAAAAAAAAAAAAAAAAAAAAATTATTATTATATTCTAGTAATACATAATAGTTATTCGCTAAAAAATATTTAATAGACAATAAAAATCTGACTATTCTGTTGTGAACTTATAAATTATTGATTCAAAATATATTTCTCTACCTAAATTTATTAATTGTATACACGCCCCCATGTACGTTGTTCAAGTCATATATTATTTTGCATAAGGATTACAAATAAATATTATATAATAAATAAGAGTTAATAAAAATTTAAAATTTATTATCCATTTTAAATTTATCAGCTAAATAAATATTTTTACATTCTTTTAAATTATTACTTTTTATTGTATTAAGAGTATATATCTAGTTTTATTAATCTTAATCCTTTTACAAGCACTAATATTATTTATACATAATATATTTTTATTTTATGTATGGAAAGCATAACTTGCTAAATACATCCTAACAATTTAAAAACTTTTCATTTGATTAATATTATTTACAATAGCTAATATTAATAGAATCTGAATAATCAAAATTATTTCTTTAAATATATGAATTCCGAATGTAAGTGTCCATCATAATACTTCATTAAGTTTATATTTGGCTAGCAACCTGTTATGCATAAATTG
>NW_025408118.1:15000-21927 GCF_905475395.1 Chrysoperla carnea
ACATTAATCAACGCACCAATGCCTATAGATTAATATTTAATGGGTCGCAACGTCCTACAAGATGAGAAGTGCATACCTCGTTATCATACAATTAACAATATACAGCAGTGCATATATTTTTACTAAAAATAAATTCCTAATAAAAATTTTTGTCACATGCTAGTACAAATTGGTTGATTAACGATAAAAAGTAAATGAATCTCATCTTTCGACCTTTCGGGTTTCTCAGGTTTACCCCTGAACGGTTTTACGTACTCTTTAACTCTCTCTTCAAAGTTCTTTTCAACTTTCCCTCACGGTACTTGTTCGCTATCGGTCTCGTGGTAATATTTAGCCTTAGATGGAGTTTACCACCCACTTAGAGCTGCACTCTCAAGCAACCCGACTCTAAGGAAAGATTCACCTATCATCAATAATAATCACTACGGGCCTGGCACCCTCTATGGGTATATGGCCCCATTCAAGATGGACTTGGATGTATTATATAACAATAGGTTTATATTGAATCTTCCTAAACACTACATTCCCCAAGTGTCTGTTTATCAGCCACGGGGTTCAGTGCTGGGCTTATCCCTGTTCGCTCGCCGCTACTAAGGGAATCCTAGTTAGTTTCTTTTCCTCCGCTTAATAATATGCTTAAATTCAGCGGGTAATCTCACCTACTCTGAGGTCGTAAAAGTTTTTAGAAGTATTAAAACAAAAATTTTTTTTATATATTATGTTTTTGTTATATTTTATAAGTAAACAATTTTCTTAATTATTCATACTCAAATTTTTTTAATATTATTATATAATATTATTTTTATATTTATCTAAAGAGAAGAAAATAAAAAATAAATAATTATATATATTAATTTTTTTCGAGTATATTGAAAATTTTATTACAAATAAAATATTCCATAACAAAATATTAATATATAATATTTTTGTTTATTCTTCTTTATTTAATATTTTAAAAATATATTATTAATATCATTTATTATTAATATTATTATTAACATAAAGTTTTATAATATTATATATAAATGATAAAAAATAATATTGATATATTAATTTAAAAATGTCGACAAATAATAAAAAATATATAAATTTTAAATGCTATTAAAAACATTTTATATTTATTTTTTTCTTATATTTGGCGTAAAACATTCATATATAAATAATTTTACATTTCTTTTATAAAAATTTTATTTATCAATTTAATTAAATATGAAAAAATAAATTTTCTTTTTTAATTATTGATAAATTTCTTTTTCATAAAAAAAATTTTATGTAAAATAATCTTTTATTATATTAATATAATGTATACGACCCTCAGCCAGATGTGGTCCGGGAACAGTATCCAAGGACCGCAATGTGCGTTCGAAATGTCAATGTTCATGTGTCCTGCAGTTCACAAGTTGACGCGCAATTAGCTGCGTTCTTCATCGACCCACGAGCCAAGTGATCCACCGTCCAGGGTAATCTTTTTAAATTTTAAATGTAAGTATTATTATTAATAATAATCTTTATTTTTAATATAAAAAATAAAATTATTAATTTATATATCTTTATAAATTCTTTTAAAATAAAAAAATTTTTCTAGAATATAAATTATATATTTTATTTTAAATATATATATATATAAATTAAAGATATTATGGTATTAATAAATATATACATAACATTTTTGATATTTTTGTTAGTGCTAGCTAGATATAATAATTAATATTTGGTATATTTTATAGAAATGTATTTATTTTTTTTTTATAAATTATTTTCTACATAAAAATATATATAATATTAATATGGTACAAAACAAATGGGTTTGTTTTTTAACATAATAACTTTTAATAAAAAAAAAGAAATATCAAGACAAAACATAAAGAAATTTAAATTTGAAATAAATTTTATTCTTTAAAAAAATTTTATCTTGTGTTTTCTTTATTTTTATTATATAACATAGAAAAATAAAAATATAGATTATATCAATTATAATCTTATTTTATTTTTCTTAATAGAGATTATATACATATAAACAAATAATTTCAATATATTCTATTTTTAATTTCACTTTTTTATAAGAGAAATTATTTATAGATTTTATTAATAATTATTGTTTAATAATAATAATAATATTGAATATAAAAATATTTTATATGTAACAAATATATTATTAATATTTATATAATATTCTCTATATTATATGTATAGATATATTATGTGTATAAAAAAAGTTTGGCGTATTACTTTAATATGATATCATAACCAAAATAAATCTCTTTTAACACATAATTACTATTATATATTTTGAGAAAATTACATATTAATATGTTATTTTGTTAAAAAAAATATTTCTTATCAATAATATTTTTATTTTTTGGAATATTTAAAAACAATACAAAAAATATAAATAAATATATTTTATATATATCGTTAATGATCCTTCCGCAGGTTCACCTACGGAAACCTTGTTACGACTTTTACTTCCTCTAAATGATCAAGTTTGGTCATCTTCCCAGCAACATCGGCAATATCAGAAATATTGCCGCGTACCAGTCCGAAGACCTCACTAAATCATTCAATCGGTAGTAGCGACGGGCGGTGTGTACAAAGGGCAGGGACGTAATCAACGCGAGCTTATGACTCGCGCTTACTGGGAATTCCTCGTTCATGGGGAACAATTGCAAGCCCCAATCCCTAGCACGAAGGAGGTTCAGCGGGTTACCCGGACCTTTCGGCCTGGGAGGACACGCTGATTCCTTCAGTGTAGCGCGCGTGCGGCCCAGAACATCTAAGGGCATCACAGACCTGTTATTGCTCAATCTCGTGCGGCTAGAATGCCGCCTGTCCCTCTAAGAAGAATTATTTGTACGCCGGCAGTAAAAACCACATCAAAAAACTGCGTACCCATACACCATAACATATGCAACATAAAGCACAATATATACAAAATATAATCTTGATCGTTAAATCTCAAAAATACATGCATATATAAATACAATACATAACACACATGAAAATGAATGAAATGGGAAACAAACAGCCGATGGGCCTTGAGATGCCGGTAAAGTACGTCTATTTAGCAGGCTAGAGTCTCGTTCGTTATCGGAATTAACCAGACAAATCGCTCCACCAACTAAGAACGGCCATGCACCACCACCCACCGAATCAAGAAAGAGCTCTCAATCTGTCAATCCTTCCGGTGTCCGGGCCTGGTGAGGTTTCCCGTGTTGAGTCAAATTAAGCCGCAGGCTCCACTCCTGGTGGTGCCCTTCCGTCAATTCCTTTAAGTTTCAGCTTTGCAACCATACTTCCCCCGGAACCCAAAAGCTTTGGTTTCCCGGAAGCTGCCCGCCGAGTCATCGGAGGAACTTCGGCGGATCGCTAGCTGGCATCGTTTATGGTTAGAACTAGGGCGGTATCTGATCGCCTTCGAACCTCTAACTTTCGTTCTTGATCAATCAAAACATTTTTGGCAAATGCTTTCGCTTCTGTCCGTCTTGCGACGATCCAAGAATTTCACCTCTAACGTCGCAATACGAATGCCCCCATCTGTCCGTATTAATCATTACCTCGGAGTTCCGAAAACCAACAAAATAGAACCGAGGTCCTATTCCATTATTCCATGCACACAATATTCAGGCAAAATTTGAGCCTGCCTTAAGCACTCTAATTTGTTCAAAGTAAACGTACCGGCCCACCTCGACACTCAATTAAGAGCACCGCGACGGGATTGCAATTGGGGGCTGCCACCGCTCTTAACGGTTAAACACTTACGACAAATTACATAATAAAAATATATATAATGCATTAAATAAATAATAACACTAAAATATACTTTATACATAATCTGTACCACCCACCGGTAGGACGTCCCACATAACATGCTAGTTAAACAATGCGAGCATTGAACCAACAGTGTAGGACACAGATTCGACTACGAGCTTTTTAACCGCAACAACTTTAATATACGCTATTGGAGCTGGAATTACCGCGGCTGCTGGCACCAGACTTGCCCTCCAATGGATCCTCGTTAAAGGATTTAAAGTGTACTCATTCCGATTACGGGGCCTCGGATGAGTCCCGTATCGTTATTTTTCGTCACTACCTCCCCGTGCCGGGAGTGGGTAATTTGCGCGCCTGCTGCCTTCCTTGGATGTGGTAGCCGTTTCTCAGGCTCCCTCTCCGGAATCGAACCCTGATTCCCCGTTACCCGTTACAACCATGGTAGGCGCAGAACCTACCATCGACAGTTGATAAGGCAGACATTTGAAAGATGCGTCGCCGGTACGAGACCGTGCGATCAGCTTAAAGTTATTCAGAGTCACCAAATTAAACGATGCAAATTAAAATTTACACCGATTGGTTTTGATCTAATAAAAGCATTCCTTCCATCTCTGGTCGGAACTCTGTTTGCATGTATTAGCTCTAGAATTACCACAGTTATCCAAGTAAATGTGGGTACGATCTAAGGAACCATAACTGATATAATGAGCCTTTCGCGGTTTCACCTTAATTTGGCTTGTACTGAGACATGCATGGCTTAATCTTTGAGACAAGCATATGACTACTGGCAGGATCAACCAGGGAACTATTTGTATTTATAATATTAAATATATAATAATATACATGATATTTTTGTTTTCTTATTATAAGAAAAAAAATTTTCATACAATAATTATTAATATATAATAATATTATTACAATTTCATTTTAAATATCAGATGGTCTCACCCATTACTGATATAAATTTTTTTTTTTTTATATCTCTATTGTTTTAAAATTAATAGAAAAAACATATGAGATATATATATTATTATTAATTTTTTTTTTTTTCAAATATATATTTTATTATGTCATTTATATAATTTTTTTGCTTTTACAAAAAGAAATATATAACATGTTATTCATAATAAATATTATTGAATAAAAAAAAAAAAAAATAATTATGATTTTTGTCAGACCATCACCAAATGGGTCTTAAAATATTTCAAACATTTTCTCATACTCGTCGCTAGATTGAAAGCGTCATTTATTTTTTAATTTTATTTAAAAAGTTAATTTTAAATAAAAAACGTTATAATAACACTTAATATTCTCGCTTGGTATGAGGTGAGTCAATGTAATATTATTTATAAAAATAATTTTTATATAAATATTGTGTGCTCATATGGGAGTGTAAAGTTTAAAACTTATAACCCATGAACTTGCTTTGACAAAAAAATTTATATGTTATTCTATTTATAATCAATAATTTAATAAAAAAAAATTTTTTTTTAAATATTGATATAAAAAGATATACATATAGAGGTTTTTTTACAAAATTCTCATTAATTTTTTTACAAAAATAATAATACAATATTTAATATCAAAATAATCCAAACTGATTACCATCCAGACTATTATCAATATATATAAGATTGTATTATTATTCATTTCAATACATATTTATTAAAACTGAGATAAAATTTCATATATTAATAAATATGCATGTGTAAAAAAAAAAATTTTTATATAATAATTGAAAATGTTTTTGCTATTATTTTGTATACATACATTAAATAATTGATAACAATTTAATACAATGTACACCTAAAAAATAATAACAGCATATACATATTCGAAACATTACTAGCAAAAAAACCAAAATACAATATTAAATATCAAAATAAACCAAACTGATTACCATCCAGAATATTTTGAGTATATATATATATAATTTTGTATATTTTGCGTTCATGTTAATAAAATATATAAATGATACATATTTGAAAAGTGTTATTCTTCTTTCTGTTTTTTCGTAATATCATGGTGTCCATAGACATGCAAAAGCGTCATACCAAGCCATATACATACCTACACCACCTTTGTTGAATGATACACGAACAGTATGAAAATTAAACAACATATTCAATATCATTTTATATTATACTAAAATAAATGTTATTCTATTAAGAAAGTGTATATTTTTAAATTTGGCATTCATTACATAGTCAAAATACAATAATAATATAGATGATACATATACGATAATTGTTATTTTTCTTTCTGTTTTTTCGTGATATCATGGTGTCCATAGAATTGCAACGACGTCATACCAAGCCATATACAACTCTACACCACCTTTGTTGAATGATACACTTAGAGTATGAAAAATAAACAAATTATACTATATCATACTATATCATATATGTAAGACTGTTGAACATAATACCACAAAATACACTATTTCATATAGATATACATTCATTCTTGTCAACATAAAAGTACGTTATAAATGATACATATACAATAAGTTTTATTCCTCTTTCTGTTATTCCGTAATATCATAGTGTCCATAGAATTGCAACGACGTCATACCAAGCCATATACAACTCTACACCACCTTTGTTGAATGATACACGGACAGTATGAAAAATAAACAACCTATTCTATACCATTTAATATCATACTAAAACATGAAACAAATGTTATTCTATTAAAAAGTGTATTATTTTATTATATTTAGTATTCATTACACAGTCAACATACATAAATGATACATATACGATAAGTGTTATTCCTCTATCTGTGCATCCGTAATATCATAGTGTCCATAGAATTGCAACAACGTCATACCAAGCCATATACAACTCTACACCACCTTTGTTGAATGATACACGGACAGTATGAAAAATAAACAACTTATACTATACCATACTATATCATATGTGTGAGACTGCTGAACGTAATACCACTAATACACTGTTATACATAGATATACATTCATCTCATTAACTTACACGCACTATCCATCATATATATTAAAGACATTACACCCGGTGCTTCAAACTCAAAATATGATAATGTTTAAAATGGCTTTAAACATCATAAACTTTACAGAATAATCAAAATTTAAAGAAAAAAATTTTAAAAAAAAAATTTTTTTCAGCTAAAAATTTTTAT
>NW_025408119.1:0-10000 GCF_905475395.1 Chrysoperla carnea
GCTCCAGATGGCCTCACGGCCAATCCTTCCGCGCACACCACCGCGACCCTCCTACTCGTTAGGGTTTCATGATAAAAGATTTATCTTTTATCAAAAATACCAACTAACGGTAGAGTATAAGCATGACGCTTCAGCGCCATCCATTTTCAGGGCTAGTTGCTTCGGCAGGTGAGTTGTTACACACTCCTTAGCGGATTCCGACTTCCATGGCCACCGTCCTGCTGTCTTAAGCAACCAACGCCTTTCATGGTATCCCATAAGCGTCAATTTTGGCGCTTTAACTCTACGTTTGGTTCATCCCACAGCGCCAGTTCTGCTTACCAAAAGTGGCCCACTTGGCACTCTGATCCATATATAAAAAATATATTCTCATAGCTTCACATTATAAATAATGTTTTTAAGCAAGCTAGAGATCTCACCCATTTAAAGTTTGAGAATAGGTTGAGGTCGTTTCGGCCCCAAGGCCTCTAATCATTCGCTTTACCGGATGAGACTCTTATATAATGAACGCCAGCTATCCTGAGGGAAACTTCGGAGGGAACCAGCTACTAGATGGTTCGATTAGTCTTTCGCCCCTATACCCAGTTCCGACGATCGATTTGCACGTCAGAATCGCTACGGACCTCCATCAGGGTTTCCCCTGACTTCATCCTGACCAGGCATAGTTCACCATCTTTCGGGTCCCAGCGTGTACGCTCTAGGTGCGCCTCTATTATAATATAATCCGAAAACTAAATTATAATAATATAAGACGCCCTAGGAGTGCGATATTTAATACATAATATAAATATATCCTCCTTTTATCATTTATAAAAAAATATAAATAATATTTACTTTCATTGTGCCTTTGGGTTTCATAAAATTTATAAATATTTCGATGAAAAAATATTTTATTCCCAATGACTTGCGTACATGCTAGACTCCTTGGTCCGTGTTTCAAGACGGGTCCTGAAAGTACCCAAAGCTATATCGTCGCTGACAGATAAATTTTTAATAAAAAAAAATGAGCCAGTTCATTATCATACACCTACTGACAGTTAAATAGTATCATATAACGGCATAAAATCCGTATATATAATATGTTTTAATAAAAAAAACCTATTTATACTCGTGGTGGATCTGAACGCGTTAATAACGCGACTCAATATCAATTTATAATTAATACCATCAAACAATTAATCAAGAAACATAGGCGTTTAACATACACAAAATATTATCAAAAAATAATATTGTACATTAATCAACGCACCAATGCCTATAGATTAATATTTAATGGGTCGCAACGTCCTACAAGATGAGAAGTGCATACCTCGTTATCATACAATTAACAATATACAGCAGTGCATATATTTTTACTAAAAATAAATTCCTAATAAAAATTTTTGTCACATGCTAGTACAAATTGGTTGATTAACGATAAAAAGTAAATGAATCTCATCTTTCGACCTTTCGGGTTTCTCAGGTTTACCCCTGAACGGTTTTACGTACTCTTTAACTCTCTCTTCAAAGTTCTTTTCAACTTTCCCTCACGGTACTTGTTCGCTATCGGTCTCGTGGTAATATTTAGCCTTAGATGGAGTTTACCACCCACTTAGAGCTGCACTCTCAAGCAACCCGACTCTAAGGAAAGATTCACCTATCATCAATAATAATCACTACGGGCCTGGCACCCTCTATGGGTATATGGCCCCATTCAAGATGGACTTGGATGTATTATATAACAATAGGTTTATATTGAATCTTCCTAAACACTACATTCCCCAAGTGTCTGTTTATCAGCCACGGGGTTCAGTGCTGGGCTTATCCCTGTTCGCTCGCCGCTACTAAGGGAATCCTAGTTAGTTTCTTTTCCTCCGCTTAATAATATGCTTAAATTCAGCGGGTAATCTCACCTACTCTGAGGTCGTAAAAGTTTTTAGAAGTATTAAAACAAAAATTTTTTTTATATATTATGTTTTTGTTATATTTTATAAGTAAACAATTTTCTTAATTATTCATACTCAAATTTTTTTAATATTATTATATAATATTATTTTTATATTTATCTAAAGAGAAGAAAATAAAAAATAAATAATTATATATATTAATTTTTTTCGAGTATATTGAAAATTTTATTACAAATAAAATATTCCATAACAAAATATTAATATATAATATTTTTGTTTATTCTTCTTTATTTAATATTTTAAAAATATATTATTAATATCATTTATTATTAATATTATTATTAACATAAAGTTTTATAATATTATATATAAATGATAAAAAATAATATTGATATATTAATTTAAAAATGTCGACAAATAATAAAAAATATATAAATTTTAAATGCTATTAAAAACATTTTATATTTATTTTTTTCTTATATTTGGCGTAAAACATTCATATATAAATAATTTTACATTTCTTTTATAAAAATTTTATTTATCAATTTAATTAAATATGAAAAAATAAATTTTCTTTTTTAATTATTGATAAATTTCTTTTTCATAAAAAAAATTTTATGTAAAATAATCTTTTATTATATTAATATAATGTATACGACCCTCAGCCAGATGTGGTCCGGGAACAGTATCCAAGGACCGCAATGTGCGTTCGAAATGTCAATGTTCATGTGTCCTGCAGTTCACAAGTTGACGCGCAATTAGCTGCGTTCTTCATCGACCCACGAGCCAAGTGATCCACCGTCCAGGGTAATCTTTTTAAATTTTAAATGTAAGTATTATTATTAATAATAATCTTTATTTTTAATATAAAAAATAAAATTATTAATTTATATATCTTTATAAATTCTTTTAAAATAAAAAAATTTTTCTAGAATATAAATTATATATTTTATTTTAAATATATATATATATAAATTAAAGATATTATGGTATTAATAAATATATACATAACATTTTTGATATTTTTGTTAGTGCTAGCTAGATATAATAATTAATATTTGGTATATTTTATAGAAATGTATTTATTTTTTTTTTATAAATTATTTTCTACATAAAAATATATATAATATTAATATGGTACAAAACAAATGGGTTTGTTTTTTAACATAATAACTTTTAATAAAAAAAAAGAAATATCAAGACAAAACATAAAGAAATTTAAATTTGAAATAAATTTTATTCTTTAAAAAAATTTTATCTTGTGTTTTCTTTATTTTTATTATATAACATAGAAAAATAAAAATATAGATTATATCAATTATAATCTTATTTTATTTTTCTTAATAGAGATTATATACATATAAACAAATAATTTCAATATATTCTATTTTTAATTTCACTTTTTTATAAGAGAAATTATTTATAGATTTTATTAATAATTATTGTTTAATAATAATAATAATATTGAATATAAAAATATTTTATATGTAACAAATATATTATTAATATTTATATAATATTCTCTATATTATATGTATAGATATATTATGTGTATAAAAAAAGTTTGGCGTATTACTTTAATATGATATCATAACCAAAATAAATCTCTTTTAACACATAATTACTATTATATATTTTGAGAAAATTACATATTAATATGTTATTTTGTTAAAAAAAATATTTCTTATCAATAATATTTTTATTTTTTGGAATATTTAAAAACAATACAAAAAATATAAATAAATATATTTTATATATATCGTTAATGATCCTTCCGCAGGTTCACCTACGGAAACCTTGTTACGACTTTTACTTCCTCTAAATGATCAAGTTTGGTCATCTTCCCAGCAACATCGGCAATATCAGAAATATTGCCGCGTACCAGTCCGAAGACCTCACTAAATCATTCAATCGGTAGTAGCGACGGGCGGTGTGTACAAAGGGCAGGGACGTAATCAACGCGAGCTTATGACTCGCGCTTACTGGGAATTCCTCGTTCATGGGGAACAATTGCAAGCCCCAATCCCTAGCACGAAGGAGGTTCAGCGGGTTACCCGGACCTTTCGGCCTGGGAGGACACGCTGATTCCTTCAGTGTAGCGCGCGTGCGGCCCAGAACATCTAAGGGCATCACAGACCTGTTATTGCTCAATCTCGTGCGGCTAGAATGCCGCCTGTCCCTCTAAGAAGAATTATTTGTACGCCGGCAGTAAAAACCACATCAAAAAACTGCGTACCCATACACCATAACATATGCAACATAAAGCACAATATATACAAAATATAATCTTGATCGTTAAATCTCAAAAATACATGCATATATAAATACAATACATAACACACATGAAAATGAATGAAATGGGAAACAAACAGCCGATGGGCCTTGAGATGCCGGTAAAGTACGTCTATTTAGCAGGCTAGAGTCTCGTTCGTTATCGGAATTAACCAGACAAATCGCTCCACCAACTAAGAACGGCCATGCACCACCACCCACCGAATCAAGAAAGAGCTCTCAATCTGTCAATCCTTCCGGTGTCCGGGCCTGGTGAGGTTTCCCGTGTTGAGTCAAATTAAGCCGCAGGCTCCACTCCTGGTGGTGCCCTTCCGTCAATTCCTTTAAGTTTCAGCTTTGCAACCATACTTCCCCCGGAACCCAAAAGCTTTGGTTTCCCGGAAGCTGCCCGCCGAGTCATCGGAGGAACTTCGGCGGATCGCTAGCTGGCATCGTTTATGGTTAGAACTAGGGCGGTATCTGATCGCCTTCGAACCTCTAACTTTCGTTCTTGATCAATCAAAACATTTTTGGCAAATGCTTTCGCTTCTGTCCGTCTTGCGACGATCCAAGAATTTCACCTCTAACGTCGCAATACGAATGCCCCCATCTGTCCGTATTAATCATTACCTCGGAGTTCCGAAAACCAACAAAATAGAACCGAGGTCCTATTCCATTATTCCATGCACACAATATTCAGGCAAAATTTGAGCCTGCCTTAAGCACTCTAATTTGTTCAAAGTAAACGTACCGGCCCACCTCGACACTCAATTAAGAGCACCGCGACGGGATTGCAATTGGGGGCTGCCACCGCTCTTAACGGTTAAACACTTACGACAAATTACATAATAAAAATATATATAATGCATTAAATAAATAATAACACTAAAATATACTTTATACATAATCTGTACCACCCACCGGTAGGACGTCCCACATAACATGCTAGTTAAACAATGCGAGCATTGAACCAACAGTGTAGGACACAGATTCGACTACGAGCTTTTTAACCGCAACAACTTTAATATACGCTATTGGAGCTGGAATTACCGCGGCTGCTGGCACCAGACTTGCCCTCCAATGGATCCTCGTTAAAGGATTTAAAGTGTACTCATTCCGATTACGGGGCCTCGGATGAGTCCCGTATCGTTATTTTTCGTCACTACCTCCCCGTGCCGGGAGTGGGTAATTTGCGCGCCTGCTGCCTTCCTTGGATGTGGTAGCCGTTTCTCAGGCTCCCTCTCCGGAATCGAACCCTGATTCCCCGTTACCCGTTACAACCATGGTAGGCGCAGAACCTACCATCGACAGTTGATAAGGCAGACATTTGAAAGATGCGTCGCCGGTACGAGACCGTGCGATCAGCTTAAAGTTATTCAGAGTCACCAAATTAAACGATGCAAATTAAAATTTACACCGATTGGTTTTGATCTAATAAAAGCATTCCTTCCATCTCTGGTCGGAACTCTGTTTGCATGTATTAGCTCTAGAATTACCACAGTTATCCAAGTAAATGTGGGTACGATCTAAGGAACCATAACTGATATAATGAGCCTTTCGCGGTTTCACCTTAATTTGGCTTGTACTGAGACATGCATGGCTTAATCTTTGAGACAAGCATATGACTACTGGCAGGATCAACCAGGGAACTATTTGTATTTATAATATTAAATATATAATAATATACATGATATTTTTGTTTTCTTATTATAAGAAAAAAAATTTTCATACAATAATTATTAATATATAATAATATTATTACAATTTCATTTTAAATATCAGATGGTCTCACCCATTACTGATATAAATTTTTTTTTTTTTATATCTCTATTGTTTTAAAATTAATAGAAAAAACATATGAGATATATATATTATTATTAATTTTTTTTTTTTTCAAATATATATTTTATTATGTCATTTATATAATTTTTTTGCTTTTACAAAAAGAAATATATAACATGTTATTCATAATAAATATTATTGAATAAAAAAAAAAAAAAATAATTATGATTTTTGTCAGACCATCACCAAATGGGTCTTAAAATATTTCAAACATTTTCTCATACTCGTCGCTAGATTGAAAGCGTCATTTATTTTTTAATTTTATTTAAAAAGTTAATTTTAAATAAAAAACGTTATAATAACACTTAATATTCTCGCTTGGTATGAGGTGAGTCAATGTAATATTATTTATAAAAATAATTTTTATATAAATATTGTGTGCTCATATGGGAGTGTAAAGTTTAAAACTTATAACCCATGAACTTGCTTTGACAAAAAAATTTATATGTTATTCTATTTATAATCAATAATTTAATAAAAAAAAATTTTTTTTTAAATATTGATATAAAAAGATATACATATAGAGGTTTTTTTACAAAATTCTCATTAATTTTTTTACAAAAATAATAATACAATATTTAATATCAAAATAATCCAAACTGATTACCATCCAGACTATTATCAATATATATAAGATTGTATTATTATTCATTTCAATACATATTTATTAAAACTGAGATAAAATTTCATATATTAATAAATATGCATGTGTAAAAAAAAAAATTTTTATATAATAATTGAAAATGTTTTTGCTATTATTTTGTATACATACATTAAATAATTGATAACAATTTAATACAATGTACACCTAAAAAATAATAACAGCATATACATATTCGAAACATTACTAGCAAAAAAACCAAAATACAATATTAAATATCAAAATAAACCAAACTGATTACCATCCAGAATATTTTGAGTATATATATATATAATTTTGTATATTTTGCGTTCATGTTAATAAAATATATAAATGATACATATTTGAAAAGTGTTATTCTTCTTTCTGTTTTTTCGTAATATCATGGTGTCCATAGACATGCAAAAGCGTCATACCAAGCCATATACATACCTACACCACCTTTGTTGAATGATACACGAACAGTATGAAAATTAAACAACATATTCAATATCATTTTATATTATACTAAAATAAATGTTATTCTATTAAGAAAGTGTATATTTTTAAATTTGGCATTCATTACATAGTCAAAATACAATAATAATATAGATGATACATATACGATAATTGTTATTTTTCTTTCTGTTTTTTCGTGATATCATGGTGTCCATAGAATTGCAACGACGTCATACCAAGCCATATACAACTCTACACCACCTTTGTTGAATGATACACTTAGAGTATGAAAAATAAACAAATTATACTATATCATACTATATCATATATGTAAGACTGTTGAACATAATACCACAAAATACACTATTTCATATAGATATACATTCATTCTTGTCAACATAAAAGTACGTTATAAATGATACATATACAATAAGTTTTATTCCTCTTTCTGTTATTCCGTAATATCATAGTGTCCATAGAATTGCAACGACGTCATACCAAGCCATATACAACTCTACACCACCTTTGTTGAATGATACACGGACAGTATGAAAAATAAACAACCTATTCTATACCATTTAATATCATACTAAAACATGAAACAAATGTTATTCTATTAAAAAGTGTATTATTTTATTATATTTAGTATTCATTACACAGTCAACATACATAAATGATACATATACGATAAGTGTTATTCCTCTATCTGTGCATCCGTAATATCATAGTGTCCATAGAATTGCAACAACGTCATACCAAGCCATATACAACTCTACACCACCTTTGTTGAATGATACACGGACAGTATGAAAAATAAACAACTTATACTATACCATACTATATCATATGTGTGAGACTGCTGAACGTAATACCACTAATACACTGTTATACATAGATATACATTCATCTCATTAACTTACACGCACTATCCATCATATATATTAAAGACATTACACCCGGTGCTTCAAACTCAAAATATGATAATGTTTAAAATGGCTTTAAACATCATAAACTTTACAGAATAATCAAAATTTAAAGAAAAAAATTTTAAAAAAAAAATTTTTTTCAGCTAAAAATTTTTATTTTGGGACCAAAAAAATTTTTTTTTGCTTTTATCATATTTTATTAAATGAAATTTATGCATTATAATAAATTATTCAATAAACATTAATAATTATAATAAATTATTAAAAAATTTTTGGAATTAATGCAAATTTTTAGAAAAAAATGTATATTTTTTTTTTATATACAAATCGTACATGTTATATTGCGACAGGGTACCGGTATAATACATGTGATACATATGTAGATTTTCGAAAAAATTTTTATCCTTTTAAATGGTCCTAAATACTATATAAAGGTAAAATATATAGAATTTTTCGGGATTCATTAAAAAATTTTAGGGAAAAAATTTCATTTTATTTTATATACAAATCGTACATGTTATATTGCGACAGAGGTACCGGTATAATACATGTGATACATATGTAGATTTTCGAAAAAATTTTATCCTTTTAAATAGTCCTAAATACTATATAAAGGTGAAATATATAGAATTTTTCGGGATTCATTAAAAAATTTTAGGGAAAAAATTTCATTTTATTTTATATACAAATCGTACATGTTATATTGCGACAGGGTACCGGTATAATACATGTGATACATATGTAGATTTTCGAAAAAAATTTTATCCTTTTAAATAGTCCTAAATACTATATAAAGGTAAAATATATAGAATTTTTCGGGATTCATTAAAAAATTTTAGGGAAAAAATTTCATTTTATTTTATATACAAATCGTACATGTTATATTGCGACAGGGTACCGGTATAATACATGTGATACATATGTAGATTTTCGAAAAAAATTTTATCCTTTTAAATAGTCCTAAATACTATATAAAGGTAAAATATATAGAATTTTTCGGGATTCATTAAAAAATTTTAGGGAAAAAATTTCATTTTATTTTATATACAAATCGTACATGTTATATTGCGACAGGGTACCGGTATAATACATGTGATACATATGTAGATTTTCTAAAAAATTTTTATCCATTTAAATGCTTCTAAATACTGTATAATGCAAATATATATAATAATTTACAGAATTAATACAAAATTTTTATTGTACAAATTCACATTAATAGTTAATTGGTTAAAAAAAAATTTCAATACACAATGGGAATCAGGCTATTTTATTGGAACTTATTTATAATTAATTCATAATATATTTTTCTATATAAATTGATTAATTGATTTTACATTCACCGTGTAAACGTATACACCATTCAAGTAACATAAAAAAAAAAAAAAAAAAAAAAATTATTATTATATTCTAGTAATACATAATAGTTATTCGCTAAAAAATATTTAATAGACAATAAAAATCTGACTATTCTGTTGTGAACTTATAAATTATTGATTCAAAATATATTTCTCTACCTAAATTTATTAATTGTATACACGCCCCCATGTACGTTGTTCAAGTCATATATTATTTTGCATAAGGATTACAAATAAATATTATATAATAAATAAGAGTTAATAAAAATTTAAAATTTATTATCCATTTTAAATTTATCAGCTAAATAAATATTTTTACATTCTTTTAAATTATTACTTTTTATTGTATTAAGAGTATATATCTAGTTTTATTAATCTTAATCCTTTTACAAGCACTAATATTATTTATACATAATATATTTTTATTTTATGTATGGAAAGCATAACTTGCTAAATACATCCTAACAATTTAAAAACTTTTCATTTGATTAATATTATTTACAATAGCTAATATTAATAGAATCTGAATAATCAAAATTATTTCTTTAAATATATGAATTCCGAATGTAAGTGTCCATCATAATACTTCATTAAGTTTATATTTGGCTAGCAACCTGTTATGCATAAATTGCTTTAAAG
>NW_025408119.1:15000-21884 GCF_905475395.1 Chrysoperla carnea
AACGCACCAATGCCTATAGATTAATATTTAATGGGTCGCAACGTCCTACAAGATGAGAAGTGCATACCTCGTTATCATACAATTAACAATATACAGCAGTGCATATATTTTTACTAAAAATAAATTCCTAATAAAAATTTTTGTCACATGCTAGTACAAATTGGTTGATTAACGATAAAAAGTAAATGAATCTCATCTTTCGACCTTTCGGGTTTCTCAGGTTTACCCCTGAACGGTTTTACGTACTCTTTAACTCTCTCTTCAAAGTTCTTTTCAACTTTCCCTCACGGTACTTGTTCGCTATCGGTCTCGTGGTAATATTTAGCCTTAGATGGAGTTTACCACCCACTTAGAGCTGCACTCTCAAGCAACCCGACTCTAAGGAAAGATTCACCTATCATCAATAATAATCACTACGGGCCTGGCACCCTCTATGGGTATATGGCCCCATTCAAGATGGACTTGGATGTATTATATAACAATAGGTTTATATTGAATCTTCCTAAACACTACATTCCCCAAGTGTCTGTTTATCAGCCACGGGGTTCAGTGCTGGGCTTATCCCTGTTCGCTCGCCGCTACTAAGGGAATCCTAGTTAGTTTCTTTTCCTCCGCTTAATAATATGCTTAAATTCAGCGGGTAATCTCACCTACTCTGAGGTCGTAAAAGTTTTTAGAAGTATTAAAACAAAAATTTTTTTTATATATTATGTTTTTGTTATATTTTATAAGTAAACAATTTTCTTAATTATTCATACTCAA
Source organism: Chrysoperla carnea (assembly GCF_905475395.1). Taxonomy (NCBI): domain Eukaryota; kingdom Metazoa; phylum Arthropoda; class Insecta; order Neuroptera; family Chrysopidae; genus Chrysoperla; species Chrysoperla carnea. Next base: position 15,763 of record NW_025408119.1, read on the forward strand.
ATTTTTTTAATATTATTATATAATATTATTTTTATATTTATCTAAAGAGAAGAAAATAAAAAATAAATAATTATATATATTAATTTTTTTTCGAGTATATTGAAAATTTTATTACAAATAAAATATTCCATAACAAAATATTAATATATAATATTTTTGTTTATTCTTCTTTATTTAATATTTTAAAAATATATTATTAATATCATTTATTATTAATATTATTATTAACATAAAGTTTTATAATATTATATATAAATGATAAAAAATAATATTGATATATTAATTTAAAAATGTCGACAAATAATAAAAAATATATAAATTTTAAATGCTATTAAAAACATTTTATATTTATTTTTTTCTTATATTTGGCGTAAAACATTCATATATAAATAATTTTACATTTCTTTTATAAAAATTTTATTTATCAATTTAATTAAATATGAAAAAATAAATTTTCTTTTTTAATTATTGATAAATTTCTTTTTCATAAAAAAAATTTTATGTAAAATAATCTTTTATTATATTAATATAATGTATACGACCCTCAGCCAGATGTGGTCCGGGAACAGTATCCAAGGACCGCAATGTGCGTTCGAAATGTCAATGTTCATGTGTCCTGCAGTTCACAAGTTGACGCGCAATTAGCTGCGTTCTTCATCGACCCACGAGCCAAGTGATCCACCGTCCAGGGTAATCTTTTTAAATTTTAAATGTAAGTATTATTATTAATAATAATCTTTATTTTTAATATAAAAAATAAAATTATTAATTTATATATCTTTATAAATTCTTTTAAAATAAAAAAATTTTTCTAGAATATAAATTATATATTTTATTTTAAATATATATATATATAAATTAAAGATATTATGGTATTAATAAATATATACATAACATTTTTGATATTTTTTGTTAGTGCTAGCTAGATATAATAATTAATATTTGGTATATTTTATAGAAATGTATTTATTTTTTTTTTTATAAATTATTTTCTACATAAAAATATATATAATATTAATATGGTACAAAACAAATGGGTTTGTTTTTTAACATAATAACTTTTAATAAAAAAAAAGAAATATCAAGACAAAACATAAAGAAATTTAAATTTGAAATAAATTTTATTCTTTAAAAAAATTTTATCTTGTGTTTTCTTTATTTTTATTATATAACATAGAAAAATAAAAATATAGATTATATCAATTATAATCTTATTTTATTTTTCTTAATAGAGATTATATACATATAAACAAATAATTTCAATATATTCTATTTTTAATTTCACTTTTTTATAAGAGAAATTATTTATAGATTTTATTAATAATTATTGTTTAATAATAATAATAATATTGAATATAAAAATATTTTATATGTAACAAATATATTATTAATATTTATATAATATTCTCTATATTATATGTATAGATATATTATGTGTATAAAAAAAGTTTGGCGTATTACTTTAATATGATATCATAACCAAAATAAATCTCTTTTAACACATAATTACTATTATATATTTTGAGAAAATTACATATTAATATGTTATTTTGTTAAAAAAAATATTTCTTATCAATAATATTTTTATTTTTTGGAATATTTAAAAACAATACAAAAAATATAAATAAATATATTTTATATATATCGTTAATGATCCTTCCGCAGGTTCACCTACGGAAACCTTGTTACGACTTTTACTTCCTCTAAATGATCAAGTTTGGTCATCTTCCCAGCAACATCGGCAATATCAGAAATATTGCCGCGTACCAGTCCGAAGACCTCACTAAATCATTCAATCGGTAGTAGCGACGGGCGGTGTGTACAAAGGGCAGGGACGTAATCAACGCGAGCTTATGACTCGCGCTTACTGGGAATTCCTCGTTCATGGGGAACAATTGCAAGCCCCAATCCCTAGCACGAAGGAGGTTCAGCGGGTTACCCGGACCTTTCGGCCTGGGAGGACACGCTGATTCCTTCAGTGTAGCGCGCGTGCGGCCCAGAACATCTAAGGGCATCACAGACCTGTTATTGCTCAATCTCGTGCGGCTAGAATGCCGCCTGTCCCTCTAAGAAGAATTATTTGTACGCCGGCAGTAAAAACCACATCAAAAAACTGCGTACCCATACACCATAACATATGCAACATAAAGCACAATATATACAAAATATAATCTTGATCGTTAAATCTCAAAAATACATGCATATATAAATACAATACATAACACACATGAAAATGAATGAAATGGGAAACAAACAGCCGATGGGCCTTGAGATGCCGGTAAAGTACGTCTATTTAGCAGGCTAGAGTCTCGTTCGTTATCGGAATTAACCAGACAAATCGCTCCACCAACTAAGAACGGCCATGCACCACCACCCACCGAATCAAGAAAGAGCTCTCAATCTGTCAATCCTTCCGGTGTCCGGGCCTGGTGAGGTTTCCCGTGTTGAGTCAAATTAAGCCGCAGGCTCCACTCCTGGTGGTGCCCTTCCGTCAATTCCTTTAAGTTTCAGCTTTGCAACCATACTTCCCCCGGAACCCAAAAGCTTTGGTTTCCCGGAAGCTGCCCGCCGAGTCATCGGAGGAACTTCGGCGGATCGCTAGCTGGCATCGTTTATGGGTTAGAACTAGGGCGGTATCTGATCGCCTTCGAACCTCTAACTTTCGTTCTTGATCAATCAAAACATTTTTGGCAAATGCTTTCGCTTCTGTCCGTCTTGCGACGATCCAAGAATTTCACCTCTAACGTCGCAATACGAATGCCCCCATCTGTCCGTATTAATCATTACCTCGGAGTTCCGAAAACCAACAAAATAGAACCGAGGTCCTATTCCATTATTCCATGCACACAATATTCAGGCAAAATTTGAGCCTGCCTTAAGCACTCTAATTTGTTCAAAGTAAACGTACCGGCCCACCTCGACACTCAATTAAGAGCACCGCGACGGGATTGCAATTGGGGGCTGCCACCGCTCTTAACGGTTAAACACTTACGACAAATTACATAATAAAAATATATATAATGCATTAAATAAATAATAACACTAAAATATACTTTATACATAATCTGTACCACCCACCGGTAGGACGTCCCACATAACATGCTAGTTAAACAATGCGAGCATTGAACCAACAGTGTAGGACACAGATTCGACTACGAGCTTTTTAACCGCAACAACTTTAATATACGCTATTGGAGCTGGAATTACCGCGGCTGCTGGCACCAGACTTGCCCTCCAATGGATCCTCGTTAAAGGATTTAAAGTGTACTCATTCCGATTACGGGGCCTCGGATGAGTCCCGTATCGTTATTTTTCGTCACTACCTCCCCGTGCCGGGAGTGGGTAATTTGCGCGCCTGCTGCCTTCCTTGGATGTGGTAGCCGTTTCTCAGGCTCCCTCTCCGGAATCGAACCCTGATTCCCCGTTACCCGTTACAACCATGGTAGGCGCAGAACCTACCATCGACAGTTGATAAGGCAGACATTTGAAAGATGCGTCGCCGGTACGAGACCGTGCGATCAGCTTAAAGTTATTCAGAGTCACCAAATTAAACGATGCAAATTAAAATTTACACCGATTGGTTTTTGATCTAATAAAAGCATTCCTTCCATCTCTGGTCGGAACTCTGTTTGCATGTATTAGCTCTAGAATTACCACAGTTATCCAAGTAAATGTGGGTACGATCTAAGGAACCATAACTGATATAATGAGCCTTTCGCGGTTTCACCTTAATTTGGCTTGTACTGAGACATGCATGGCTTAATCTTTGAGACAAGCATATGACTACTGGCAGGATCAACCAGGGAACTATTTGTATTTATAATATTAAATATATAATAATATACATGATATTTTTGTTTTCTTATTATAAGAAAAAAAATTTTCATACAATAATTATTAATATATAATAATATTATTACAATTTCATTTTAAATATCAGATGGTCTCACCCATTACTGATATAAATTTTTTTTTTTTTTATATCTCTATTGTTTTAAAAATTAATAGAAAAAACATATGAGATATATATATTATTATTAATTTTTTTTTTTTTCAAATATATATTTTATTATGTCATTTATATAATTTTTTTGCTTTTACAAAAAGAAATATATAACATGTTATTCATAATAAATATTATTGAATAAAAAAAAAAAAAAATAATTATGATTTTTGTCAGACCATCACCAAATGGGTCTTAAAATATTTCAAACATTTTCTCATACTCGTCGCTAGATTGAAAGCGTCATTTATTTTTTAATTTTATTTAAAAAGTTAATTTTAAATAAAAAACGTTATAATAACACTTAATATTCTCGCTTGGTATGAGGTGAGTCAATGTAATATTATTTATAAAAATAATTTTTATATAAATATTGTGTGCTCATATGGGAGTGTAAAGTTTAAAACTTATAACCCATGAACTTGCTTTGACAAAAAAAATTTATATGTTATTCTATTTATAATCAATAATTTAATAAAAAAAAATTTTTTTTTAAATATTGATATAAAAAGATATACATATAGAGGTTTTTTTACAAAATTCTCATTAATTTTTTTACAAAAATAATAATACAATATTTAATATCAAAATAATCCAAACTGATTACCATCCAGACTATTATCAATATATATAAGATTGTATTATTATTCATTTCAATACATATTTATTAAAACTGAGATAAAATTTCATATATTAATAAATATGCATGTGTAAAAAAAAAAAATTTTTATATAATAATTGAAAATGTTTTTGCTATTATTTTGTATACATACATTAAATAATTGATAACAATTTAATACAATGTACACCTAAAAAAATAATAACAGCATATACATATTCGAAACATTACTAGCAAAAAAACCAAAATACAATATTAAATATCAAAATAAACCAAACTGATTACCATCCAGAATATTTTGAGTATATATATATATAATTTTGTATATTTTGCGTTCATGTTAATAAAATATATAAATGATACATATTTGAAAAGTGTTATTCTTCTTTCTGTTTTTTCGTAATATCATGGTGTCCATAGACATGCAAAAGCGTCATACCAAGCCATATACATACCTACACCACCTTTGTTGAATGATACACGAACAGTATGAAAATTAAACAACATATTCAATATCATTTTTATATTATACTAAAATAAATGTTATTCTATTAAGAAAGTGTATATTTTTAAATTTGGCATTCATTACATAGTCAAAATACAATAATAATATAGATGATACATATACGATAATTGTTATTTTTCTTTCTGTTTTTTCGTGATATCATGGTGTCCATAGAATTGCAACGACGTCATACCAAGCCATATACAACTCTACACCACCTTTGTTGAATGATACACTTAGAGTATGAAAAATAAACAAATTATACTATATCATACTATATCATATATGTAAGACTGTTGAACATAATACCACAAAATACACTATTTCATATAGATATACATTCATTCTTGTCAACATAAAAGTACGTTATAAATGATACATATACAATAAGTTTTATTCCTCTTTCTGTTATTCCGTAATATCATAGTGTCCATAGAATTGCAACGACGTCATACCAAGCCATATACAACTCTACACCACCTTTGTTGAATGATACACGGACAGTATGAAAAATAAACAACCTATTCTATACCATTTAATATCATACTAAAACATGAAACAAATGTTATTCTATTAAAAAGTGTATTATTTTATTATATTTAGTATTCATTACACAGTCAACATACATAAATGATACATATACGATAAGTGTTATTCCTCTATCTGTGCATCCGTAATATCATAGTGTCCATAGAATTGCAACAACGTCATACCAAGCCATATACAACTCTACACCACCTTTGTTGAATGATACACGGACAGTATGAAAAATAAACAACTTATACTATACCATACTATATCATATGTGTGAGACTGCTGAACGTAATACCACTAATACACTGTTATACATAGATATACATTCATCTCATTAACTTACACGCACTATCCATCATATATATTAAAGACATTACACCCGGTGCTTCAAACTCAAAATATGATAATGTTTAAAATGGCTTTTTAACATCATAAACTTTACAGAATAATCAAAATTTAAA
>NW_025408120.1:0-21834 GCF_905475395.1 Chrysoperla carnea
AATATAAAAAAATTTATGACAAAATATATTATTAGAGTATTTGTTGAGATTAATATAAGATTATTTTAAATAAGAATTAATTTATATAATTATTAAAATATTATTAATTTTATGTTATGTAATTTTAATAAAAATAAATAATAATAATAATAAATATACAAATTTTTTAACAATTTAAATTTTATATGATCTAAATAATTTTGTTAAGTACGATATGAGAAATCATTGTAAGCTTCGTTAAGAAACTTTGTAATATAAAATAATAATAATAATATTAAATATATAAATAAATAAAATAAATTTGATATATATTTTTAGTTCATTCTGTGTATAAATCAAAGGATACCGAATAATTGGTAACGGATGCGATATATTATAGTATCGAGTATTAAAACATAATATATAAATTTATCTTGTTATTCAAATTTTTTGTTACTTAACTTATGTATTTAGAAAATTTATAATATTATTTATATAATTGACATAAAATCTTATAAATTGAAATTTTATTAATATGTATCAAAAGAAGAGAGTAACGTATTGATATAATATCAAAGGATACTGATTATTTAAATAACGAATACGTCATATATTGTTTGTGTAACGAAGTTCACTTGGCCATCTAGTTTAAAATAACATTTTCAATAGAAAGTTTATATGCTTTGTTTTTTTTTTTTCTTTAATTATTAAAAAAATAAATTGAAATTTAATTCAATCAAATTTTATAATAATTTTAAAAAAATTTTTCCTTTTAAAAAATATTTTGTGATGTTGTGATAATATGTATTAATACAAGTGCATCCTGATACTTTTATCTCTAGTAAAGGTATGAGTATCATGAACAGTTTTGTTATCTAATGATATTATTTTGATAATATTTTGTGTATATTCTTATAATATTTTGTCTAAATATCATCATAATACAATATTATTTTGATAATATTTTATGAATATTCTTATAATATGTTACCTAAATGTCATCATAATATGATGAATTATTTCCATAATAACATATAAAAAAAGAAAAAAAAAAAAAGAATCATTAATTTATAATTATTTAAATTGATTCTTTAAAAAAATATTATAATATATTATTTATAAAAATAATTTTTACTCTTATTTTAAATAAATTTGTGGCCTTTTATTAAAAGGCCTATGATCGATGTATTATTATTATAAAAATTAATGCAATGTTTTTAATTTATGCTTTCTTTTCAGTTTTCTTTGGTAATAACACTGCTTGAATGTTTGGTAATACACCACCTTGAGCAATTGTTACACCAGATAATAATTTATTTAATTCTTCATCATTACGAATTGCCAATTGTAAATGACGTGGAATGATACGTGTTTTTTTGTTATCACGGGCAGCATTACCAGCTAACTCGAGAACTTCTGCAGCCAAATATTCCATAACAGCAGCCAAATATACTGGGGCACCAGCACCTACTCGTTCAGCATAATTTCCTTTTCGTAATAATCTGTGAATTCTTCCAACAGGAAATTGTAATCCTGCTCGGCTTGATCTTGACTTTGCCTTTCCCTTTACTTTACCACCTTTACCTCGTCCAGACATAGCGAATAAATTTATTTAATTAATATTTTTTTTTGTAAATATAATCACACAGATGTGTACGTTACGGGGATTGTAACATAAATGTTTAAAATGTTATTTGGGTATTTTAATTTATAATATTTATAAAATATAAAACTTTAAAAATAAACCAATCACCTTATAGTATTATTTTTAGCCAATCAGAGAGTAGTATTCATTTTTATTGTTATATCCATCTTCGCGTATATAATACGCTAGTTGTATACACGACACGCTCATACATATACTGACTGGTGTTCTGTAACTATCTGTGTATATTAATTGTTTGTAACAATGCCACCAAAAACAAGTGGAAAAGCAGCAAAAAAAGCTGGCAAAGCTCAAAAAAATATATCAAAGAGTGATAAGAAAAAGAAGAGGAAGCGCAAGGAATCATATGCAATTTACATTTACAAAGTATTAAAACAAGTGCATCCTGATACTGGTATCTCTAGTAAAGCTATGAGTATCATGAACAGTTTTGTTAATGATATTTTTGAACGTATTGCTGCTGAAGCATCACGTTTAGCACATTATAATAAACGTTCAACAATCACAAGTCGGGAAATTCAAACCGCAGTTCGATTATTATTACCTGGTGAATTGGCAAAGCACGCTGTTAGTGAAGGTACTAAAGCTGTTACAAAATATACAAGTTCAAAATAAATAAATCGAAAATATTATTTAATTGATAACATAAAAATACATCAACATATAAAAACGGCTCTCTTTTTAAGAGAGCCATCAAATTTTTTAAATAAGAGTAAATTATTTTTATATATACAAAAAAATAAAATAAACAATTATTAATATCATATTTAATATAAAATTTTATATATTAATAGCTTGAATATATCTATTATTAGTATATCAATATTATTAATTTTAAATATAATAAAGGATATCGCGGAATATATATCGTAAATCAGTGTAATGCAAATGCATTACATTACCTTTATTATTTTCATTTTACATTTACTACTTGTTTATGTACGCTTATAATTATTAGAAAAATATTTTTAATAATTTTAAAAAATAAATGAAATAATAAAAATTTAATAATAAATTATTTATTGAAAGTATAAAAAATGGTATAGCAAAATCTTTATTTTCTTTGATTAAGGCGAAATGTTTTATTAGTTATAAATTCGATAATCTCCTATCGATACTTGTTACTCTTAACTTGTATATATAAAAAATATAATAGTATATTAATTTATAATAAAATTTTTTCAAAAATTCAATAAGTTATTGTAAAATAAAATAGATAATATACAAATTATAATTTATTATTGCAGATATATTACAATAAAAAAAAAAAAAATAAATAAAAATATTTGGTAATGTATGTTATAAACAAAATAATTTGTTGTAAACAAATTATATAATATGTTATATTTATTAACAAATTTATTTACTCTTATATAAATAAAATTAGTGGCTTCCCAAAAAGGAAAGCCTGTTTAAATTTATCGGATGTATTAAATATTCTTTAATAAATTTACTAAATATTTTAAGTAAATTATTATATTTTCTTAACCTCCAAAACCATACAAAGTACGACCTTGTCGTTTTAATGCATATACAACATCCATAGCTGTAACTGTTTTACGTTTTGCGTGTTCAGTATATGTAACAGCATCCCGAATAACATTTTCAAGGAATACTTTAAGTACACCACGTGTTTCTTCATAAATTAAACCAGAGATACGTTTTACTCCACCTCGTCGTGCTAAACGACGAATTGCAGGTTTTGTAATACCTTGGATATTATCACGCAAAACTTTTCTATGACGTTTTGCACCCCCTTTTCCAAGACCCTTTCCACCTTTTCCTCTGCCAGTCATTTTAATAAAAAATTATTTACAATATTTTAACGAACGGATAACACGTGTGTTAACCTCACAAGTATTGTAATGTATGTGAGCGCCGGTACAATTGTGCCTTTTTATATAAAGCATTAAAGATTTTTTAAGCCACGCCTATACAATTTGATTAGTCCATACTCTGATAGCTATCCAATAGGATATGACAACAAAAATTTTGAAATTTCATATAAATATAAATACAACACATTTATTTCGCATTTAAACATTTGACTTTGTAGTATCAAATTGTCGAATATAATTTTTAAAATTGTGTGTTTTTTTGTAAAAACATTATTATTTGAAAATGGCTAGAACCAAGCAAACTGCACGTAAATCAACTGGTGGTAAAGCACCAAGAAAACAATTAGCAACGAAAGCTGCACGTAAAAGTGCACCAGCAACTGGTGGAGTAAAAAAACCACACAGATATCGTCCTGGTACAGTAGCTTTACGAGAAATTCGTCGTTATCAAAAAAGTACTGAATTGTTAATTCGTAAATTACCATTCCAACGTTTAGTACGTGAAATTGCACAAGATTTTAAAACCGATTTACGTTTCCAAAGTTCAGCTGTTATGGCATTACAAGAAGCTAGTGAAGCCTATTTAGTAGGTTTATTTGAAGATACCAATTTATGCGCAATTCATGCAAAGCGTGTTACAATTATGCCTAAGGATATACAATTGGCAAGACGTATTCGTGGAGAACGTGCATAAGCGTTTTAAATGACAATTTAAAAAAAAAAAAAACAAATAAGAAATATTTTCGGTCCTATATATAGGACCAACATATATTATTAAATAAGAGTATATTATTTTTATTAAAAAATATATATATATATATATATATATATAAATTATTGAAATAAAATTAAACATTATTAAAATTTTGTTATAATTATAAGCGATTGCTATTTCTAAAAATAAATAAATTTCATAAAATTTATATTATTTTATATTCATTTGAAATATTAAAAAAACTTCTCGCTTTAAAGTAACCATGATATGAGTTATAAATGCAATAAAATTTTATACAAAAAATAATATTTATTTGTTGACGAATAATATAAAAGGTTTACATTTCTAAATAACATATATTTATATATGGTGTGTAAAAAAAAAGAAAAGAAGAAAAATAATTTATATTTTTAATATAAAAAGGCAACCGCACACAGTGTTCCCAAGCGGTCACCCATCCAAGTACTGACTGTGCCCAATGTTGCTTAACTTCGGTGATCGGACGAGAACCGGTGTTTTCAACGTGGTATGGCTGTTGCCAGTAATAAATGAAAATTTTTACAAATATATATTTTTCATAAATATCATTAATATTAAAGTATATTATTAAAATTTTCAATGAAGTAATCAATTTAAATATATACTTATTTATTATACCATATATTTTAAATAAAAATGCAACCGCACACAGTATTCTCAAGTGGCCACCCATCCGTGGTACTGACTGTGGCAAATGTTTCTTAACTATTATTTTATAAAATATTTATACAAAAAATAATTTACTCTTATCAAATATTAATTTGTGGCCTGTATTAAGGCCTATGTTATTTTCATTTTTTAGCAAAAATAATGAAATATTTCAATATATTATTAAAGTAACAGATCATTTCTTTTTTGGTGCTGCTTTTTTAATTTTTGTAGGAGATGATTTGGCAACAGAAGCTTTCTTAGCTTTTGGTGCTTTCGGTTTACGAGCAGGGCTACTTTTGGCAGCGGATTTTGTACTTTTTGCTGGTTTTGCTTTAACTGGTGCTTTTTTTGATGCCGCTGATGATTTTGCAGTAACTTTTTTAGCAGCAGTTGATGATGATGGAGTCGCTTTTTTTGCTTTAGGCTTTTTGGCTGCCAATGATGTAGTTGTGGCTTTCTTTTCTTTTGGTGCCCGTTTACTTTTAGCACTCTTTGCTGAACCTTTTGCTCCACTTTCTTTTTTGGATACTTTTGATTTAGCTGAAGAATTAGATGAAGCGGAAGCAGCCAATTTGAATGAACCAGATGCACCTTTACCTTTAGTTTGTACCAAGGCTCCCTCAGTTACAGCAGCTTTTAAATATTTTTTAATAAATGGTGAAATTTTATCAGAATCCACTTTATAATTTGCAGCTAAATATTTTTTAATTGCTTGTAATGATGAACCACCACGTTCTTTTAAATTTTTAATTGCGTTAACAACCATTTCTGATGTACGTGGATGTGTTGGTTTTGAATGTTGTTTTGTACGTTTAGCACCAGAAGCTGTTGCTTTTTTTGTTGGTGTTGTAGAAGCAGCAGTAACCGCAGTTGCTGCAACAGCTGTAGAATTTTCTTCGGCCATATTTTTTTACTTTATAAAAATAATGTATTTATTATAAATATTTAAATGATAAAATATAATAATTCTATCAAATAAAAAATAAAGGTTTTCAATTATATCATTATTCACAATAATATAAGTCCCTATGTAAGTCAAAGTACCATGTAGAAAACACATAAAAATTAAATAGTATTTCTAATTTACTGTCGTAGTAAACATGATTTATTTTTTCAATTTCTATAATATATAAAATAATAAATTATAAATTTAATAATAATATTTATTTTATAAATTAAAATATATTTAATTTTTTTATTAACAATTATTAATAAACATAGTTTAATATTAATTATTTCAATCATACAAAACAATAATATTTTTAAGGTAAACTTAAAAAGTATATATTTTTATTTTTTATTTAATATCGATTTATTATAAATTATTAGTATATAAATAATTAAAAAATTTAATATATAAATATATATATTATAGTATAAGATTTCATTTTTAGAAAAACTTTTTTTGTCAATAATGAAAACGTATTATTATGAAATGTGTTAATCGAACATTGACAAAATATATTTCATTAGAAAATACTTTTATTTATGCATTAATATCAATAATTAACTATTAAATTAATTTTTTCATAATTATATAAAGAAATTTTATACTGATATAAGTATTTATATATTATAATATTTATTTTAAATATAAAAAAATTTATGACAAAATATATTATTAGAGTATTTGTTGAGATTAATATAAGATTATTTTAAATAAGAATTAATTTATATAATTATTAAAATATTATTAATTTTATGTTATGTAATTTTAATAAAAATAAATAATAATAATAATAAATATACAAATTTTTTAACAATTTAAATTTTATATGATCTAAATAATTTTGTTAAGTACGATATGAGAAATCATTGTAAGCTTCGTTAAGAAACTTTGTAATATAAAATAATAATAATAATATTAAATATATAAATAAATAAAATAAATTTGATATATATTTTTAGTTCATTCTGTGTATAAATCAAAGGATACCGAATAATTGGTAACGGATGCGATATATTATAGTATCGAGTATTAAAACATAATATATAAATTTATCTTGTTATTCAAATTTTTTGTTACTTAACTTATGTATTTAGAAAATTTATAATATTATTTATATAATTGACATAAAATCTTATAAATTGAAATTTTATTAATATGTATCAAAAGAAGAGAGTAACGTATTGATATAATATCAAAGGATACTGATTATTTAAATAACGAATACGTCATATATTGTTTGTGTAACGAAGTTCACTTGGCCATCTAGTTTAAAATAACATTTTCAATAGAAAGTTTATATGCTTTGTTTTTTTTTTTTCTTTAATTATTAAAAAAATAAATTGAAATTTAATTCAATCAAATTTTATAATAATTTTAAAAAAATTTTTCCTTTTAAAAAATATTTTGTGATGTTGTGATAATATGTATTAATACAAGTGCATCCTGATACTTTTATCTCTAGTAAAGGTATGAGTATCATGAACAGTTTTGTTATCTAATGATATTATTTTGATAATATTTTGTGTATATTCTTATAATATTTTGTCTAAATATCATCATAATACAATATTATTTTGATAATATTTTATGAATATTCTTATAATATGTTACCTAAATGTCATCATAATATGATGAATTATTTCCATAATAACATATAAAAAAAGAAAAAAAAAAAAAGAATCATTAATTTATAATTATTTAAATTGATTCTTTAAAAAAATATTATAATATATTATTTATAAAAATAATTTTTACTCTTATTTTAAATAAATTTGTGGCCTTTTATTAAAAGGCCTATGATCGATGTATTATTATTATAAAAATTAATGCAATGTTTTTAATTTATGCTTTCTTTTCAGTTTTCTTTGGTAATAACACTGCTTGAATGTTTGGTAATACACCACCTTGAGCAATTGTTACACCAGATAATAATTTATTTAATTCTTCATCATTACGAATTGCCAATTGTAAATGACGTGGAATGATACGTGTTTTTTTGTTATCACGGGCAGCATTACCAGCTAACTCGAGAACTTCTGCAGCCAAATATTCCATAACAGCAGCCAAATATACTGGGGCACCAGCACCTACTCGTTCAGCATAATTTCCTTTTCGTAATAATCTGTGAATTCTTCCAACAGGAAATTGTAATCCTGCTCGGCTTGATCTTGACTTTGCCTTTCCCTTTACTTTACCACCTTTACCTCGTCCAGACATAGCGAATAAATTTATTTAATTAATATTTTTTTTTGTAAATATAATCACACAGATGTGTACGTTACGGGGATTGTAACATAAATGTTTAAAATGTTATTTGGGTATTTTAATTTATAATATTTATAAAATATAAAACTTTAAAAATAAACCAATCACCTTATAGTATTATTTTTAGCCAATCAGAGAGTAGTATTCATTTTTATTGTTATATCCATCTTCGCGTATATAATACGCTAGTTGTATACACGACACGCTCATACATATACTGACTGGTGTTCTGTAACTATCTGTGTATATTAATTTTTTGTAACAATGCCACCAAAAACAAGTGGAAAAGCAGCAAAAAAAGCTGGCAAAGCTCAAAAAAATATATCAAAGAGTGATAAGAAAAAGAAGAGGAAGCGCAAGGAATCATATGCAATTTACATTTACAAAGTATTAAAACAAGTGCATCCTGATACTGGTATCTCTAGTAAAGCTATGAGTATCATGAACAGTTTTGTTAATGATATTTTTGAACGTATTGCTGCTGAAGCATCACGTTTAGCACATTATAATAAACGTTCAACAATCACAAGTCGGGAAATTCAAACCGCAGTTCGATTATTATTACCTGGTGAATTGGCAAAGCACGCTGTTAGTGAAGGTACTAAAGCTGTTACAAAATATACAAGTTCAAAATAAATAAATCGAAAATATTATTTAATTGATAACATAAAAATACATCAACATATAAAAACGGCTCTCTTTTTAAGAGAGCCATCAAATTTTTTAAATAAGAGTAAATTATTTTTATATATACAAAAAAATAAAATAAACAATTATTAATATCATATTTAATATAAAATTTTATATATTAATAGCTTGAATATATCTATTATTAGTATATCAATATTATTAATTTTAAATATAATAAAGGATATCGCGGAATATATATCGTAAATCAGTGTAATGCAAATGCATTACATTACCTTTATTATTTTCATTTTACATTTACTACTTGTTTATGTACGCTTATAATTATTAGAAAAATATTTTTAATAATTTTAAAAAATAAATGAAATAATAAAAATTTAATAATAAATTATTTATTGAAAGTATAAAAAATGGTATAGCAAAATCTTTATTTTCTTTGATTAAGGCGAAATGTTTTATTAGTTATAAATTCGATAATCTCCTATCGATACTTGTTACTCTTAACTTGTATATATAAAAAATATAATAGTATATTAATTTATAATAAAATTTTTTCAAAAATTCAATAAGTTATTGTAAAATAAAATAGATAATATACAAATTATAATTTATTATTGCAGATATATTACAATAAAAAAAAAAAAAATAAATAAAAATATTTGGTAATGTATGTTATAAACAAAATAATTTGTTGTAAACAAATTATATAATATGTTATATTTATTAACAAATTTATTTACTCTTATATAAATAAAATTAGTGGCTTCCCAAAAAGGAAAGCCTGTTTAAATTTATCGGATGTATTAAATATTCTTTAATAAATTTACTAAATATTTTAAGTAAATTATTATATTTTCTTAACCTCCAAAACCATACAAAGTACGACCTTGTCGTTTTAATGCATATACAACATCCATAGCTGTAACTGTTTTACGTTTTGCGTGTTCAGTATATGTAACAGCATCCCGAATAACATTTTCAAGGAATACTTTAAGTACACCACGTGTTTCTTCATAAATTAAACCAGAGATACGTTTTACTCCACCTCGTCGTGCTAAACGACGAATTGCAGGTTTTGTAATACCTTGGATATTATCACGCAAAACTTTTCTATGACGTTTTGCACCCCCTTTTCCAAGACCCTTTCCACCTTTTCCTCTGCCAGTCATTTTAATAAAAAATTATTTACAATATTTTAACGAACGGATAACACGTGTGTTAACCTCACAAGTATTGTAATGTATGTGAGCGCCGGTACAATTGTGCCTTTTTATATAAAGCATTAAAGATTTTTTAAGCCACGCCTATACAATTTGATTAGTCCATACTCTGATAGCTATCCAATAGGATATGACAACAAAAATTTTGAAATTTCATATAAATATAAATACAACACATTTATTTCGCATTTAAACATTTGACTTTGTAGTATCAAATTGTCGAATATAATTTTTAAAATTGTGTGTTTTTTTGTAAAAACATTATTATTTGAAAATGGCTAGAACCAAGCAAACTGCACGTAAATCAACTGGTGGTAAAGCACCAAGAAAACAATTAGCAACGAAAGCTGCACGTAAAAGTGCACCAGCAACTGGTGGAGTAAAAAAACCACACAGATATCGTCCTGGTACAGTAGCTTTACGAGAAATTCGTCGTTATCAAAAAAGTACTGAATTGTTAATTCGTAAATTACCATTCCAACGTTTAGTACGTGAAATT
The DNA here is from genome assembly GCF_905475395.1 of Chrysoperla carnea. NCBI lineage: Eukaryota > Metazoa > Arthropoda > Insecta > Neuroptera > Chrysopidae > Chrysoperla > Chrysoperla carnea. The sequence continues at coordinate 10,470 of NW_025408120.1, forward strand.
GCACAAGATTTTAAAACCGATTTACGTTTCCAAAGTTCAGCTGTTATGGCATTACAAGAAGCTAGTGAAGCCTATTTAGTAGGTTTATTTGAAGATACCAATTTATGCGCAATTCATGCAAAGCGTGTTACAATTATGCCTAAGGATATACAATTGGCAAGACGTATTCGTGGAGAACGTGCATAAGCGTTTTAAATGACAATTTAAAAAAAAAAAAAACAAATAAGAAATATTTTCGGTCCTATATATAGGACCAACATATATTATTAAATAAGAGTATATTATTTTTATTAAAAAATATATATATATATATATATATATATAAATTATTGAAATAAAATTAAACATTATTAAAATTTTGTTATAATTATAAGCGATTGCTATTTCTAAAAATAAATAAATTTCATAAAATTTATATTATTTTATATTCATTTGAAATATTAAAAAAACTTCTCGCTTTAAAGTAACCATGATATGAGTTATAAATGCAATAAAATTTTATACAAAAAATAATATTTATTTGTTGACGAATAATATAAAAGGTTTACATTTCTAAATAACATATATTTATATATGGTGTGTAAAAAAAAAGAAAAGAAGAAAAATAATTTATATTTTTAATATAAAAAGGCAACCGCACACAGTGTTCCCAAGCGGTCACCCATCCAAGTACTGACTGTGCCCAATGTTGCTTAACTTCGGTGATCGGACGAGAACCGGTGTTTTCAACGTGGTATGGCTGTTGCCAGTAATAAATGAAAATTTTTACAAATATATATTTTTCATAAATATCATTAATATTAAAGTATATTATTAAAATTTTCAATGAAGTAATCAATTTAAATATATACTTATTTATTATACCATATATTTTAAATAAAAATGCAACCGCACACAGTATTCTCAAGTGGCCACCCATCCGTGGTACTGACTGTGGCAAATGTTTCTTAACTATTATTTTATAAAATATTTATACAAAAAATAATTTACTCTTATCAAATATTAATTTGTGGCCTGTATTAAGGCCTATGTTATTTTCATTTTTTAGCAAAAATAATGAAATATTTCAATATATTATTAAAGTAACAGATCATTTCTTTTTTGGTGCTGCTTTTTTAATTTTTGTAGGAGATGATTTGGCAACAGAAGCTTTCTTAGCTTTTGGTGCTTTCGGTTTACGAGCAGGGCTACTTTTGGCAGCGGATTTTGTACTTTTTGCTGGTTTTGCTTTAACTGGTGCTTTTTTTGATGCCGCTGATGATTTTGCAGTAACTTTTTTAGCAGCAGTTGATGATGATGGAGTCGCTTTTTTTGCTTTAGGCTTTTTGGCTGCCAATGATGTAGTTGTGGCTTTCTTTTCTTTTGGTGCCCGTTTACTTTTAGCACTCTTTGCTGAACCTTTTGCTCCACTTTCTTTTTTGGATACTTTTGATTTAGCTGAAGAATTAGATGAAGCGGAAGCAGCCAATTTGAATGAACCAGATGCACCTTTACCTTTAGTTTGTACCAAGGCTCCCTCAGTTACAGCAGCTTTTAAATATTTTTTAATAAATGGTGAAATTTTATCAGAATCCACTTTATAATTTGCAGCTAAATATTTTTTAATTGCTTGTAATGATGAACCACCACGTTCTTTTAAATTTTTAATTGCGTTAACAACCATTTCTGATGTACGTGGATGTGTTGGTTTTGAATGTTGTTTTGTACGTTTAGCACCAGAAGCTGTTGCTTTTTTTGTTGGTGTTGTAGAAGCAGCAGTAACCGCAGTTGCTGCAACAGCTGTAGAATTTTCTTCGGCCATATTTTTTTACTTTATAAAAATAATGTATTTATTATAAATATTTAAATGATAAAATATAATAATTCTATCAAATAAAAAATAAAGGTTTTCAATTATATCATTATTCACAATAATATAAGTCCCTATGTAAGTCAAAGTACCATGTAGAAAACACATAAAAATTAAATAGTATTTCTAATTTACTGTCGTAGTAAACATGATTTATTTTTTCAATTTCTATAATATATAAAATAATAAATTATAAATTTAATAATAATATTTATTTTATAAATTAAAATATATTTAATTTTTTTATTAACAATTATTAATAAACATAGTTTAATATTAATTATTTCAATCATACAAAACAATAATATTTTTAAGGTAAACTTAAAAAGTATATATTTTTATTTTTTATTTAATATCGATTTATTATAAATTATTAGTATATAAATAATTAAAAAATTTAATATATAAATATATATATTATAGTATAAGATTTCATTTTTAGAAAAACTTTTTTTGTCAATAATGAAAACGTATTATTATGAAATGTGTTAATCGAACATTGACAAAATATATTTCATTAGAAAATACTTTTATTTATGCATTAATATCAATAATTAACTATTAAATTAATTTTTTCATAATTATATAAAGAAATTTTATACTGATATAAGTATTTATATATTATAATATTTATTTTAAATATAAAAAAATTTATGACAAAATATATTATTAGAGTATTTGTTGAGATTAATATAAGATTATTTTAAATAAGAATTAATTTATATAATTATTAAAATATTATTAATTTTATGTTATGTAATTTTAATAAAAATAAATAATAATAATAATAAATATACAAATTTTTTAACAATTTAAATTTTATATGATCTAAATAATTTTGTTAAGTACGATATGAGAAATCATTGTAAGCTTCGTTAAGAAACTTTGTAATATAAAATAATAATAATAATATTAAATATATAAATAAATAAAATAAATTTGATATATATTTTTAGTTCATTCTGTGTATAAATCAAAGGATACCGAATAATTGGTAACGGATGCGATATATTATAGTATCGAGTATTAAAACATAATATATAAATTTATCTTGTTATTCAAATTTTTTGTTACTTAACTTATGTATTTAGAAAATTTATAATATTATTTATATAATTGACATAAAATCTTATAAATTGAAATTTTATTAATATGTATCAAAAGAAGAGAGTAACGTATTGATATAATATCAAAGGATACTGATTATTTAAATAACGAATACGTCATATATTGTTTGTGTAACGAAGTTCACTTGGCCATCTAGTTTAAAATAACATTTTCAATAGAAAGTTTATATGCTTTGTTTTTTTTTTTTCTTTAATTATTAAAAAAATAAATTGAAATTTAATTCAATCAAATTTTATAATAATTTTAAAAAAATTTTTCCTTTTAAAAAATATTTTGTGATGTTGTGATAATATGTATTAATACAAGTGCATCCTGATACTTTTATCTCTAGTAAAGGTATGAGTATCATGAACAGTTTTGTTATCTAATGATATTATTTTGATAATATTTTGTGTATATTCTTATAATATTTTGTCTAAATATCATCATAATACAATATTATTTTGATAATATTTTATGAATATTCTTATAATATGTTACCTAAATGTCATCATAATATGATGAATTATTTCCATAATAACATATAAAAAAAGAAAAAAAAAAAAAGAATCATTAATTTATAATTATTTAAATTGATTCTTTAAAAAAATATTATAATATATTATTTATAAAAATAATTTTTACTCTTATTTTAAATAAATTTGTGGCCTTTTATTAAAAGGCCTATGATCGATGTATTATTATTATAAAAATTAATGCAATGTTTTTAATTTATGCTTTCTTTTCAGTTTTCTTTGGTAATAACACTGCTTGAATGTTTGGTAATACACCACCTTGAGCAATTGTTACACCAGATAATAATTTATTTAATTCTTCATCATTACGAATTGCCAATTGTAAATGACGTGGAATGATACGTGTTTTTTTGTTATCACGGGCAGCATTACCAGCTAACTCGAGAACTTCTGCAGCCAAATATTCCATAACAGCAGCCAAATATACTGGGGCACCAGCACCTACTCGTTCAGCATAATTTCCTTTTCGTAATAATCTGTGAATTCTTCCAACAGGAAATTGTAATCCTGCTCGGCTTGATCTTGACTTTGCCTTTCCCTTTACTTTACCACCTTTACCTCGTCCAGACATAGCGAATAAATTTATTTAATTAATATTTTTTTTTGTAAATATAATCACACAGATGTGTACGTTACGGGGATTGTAACATAAATGTTTAAAATGTTATTTGGGTATTTTAATTTATAATATTTATAAAATATAAAACTTTAAAAATAAACCAATCACCTTATAGTATTATTTTTAGCCAATCAGAGAGTAGTATTCATTTTTATTGTTATATCCATCTTCGCGTATATAATACGCTAGTTGTATACACGACACGCTCATACATATACTGACTGGTGTTCTGTAACTATCTGTGTATATTAATTGTTTGTAACAATGCCACCAAAAACAAGTGGAAAAGCAGCAAAAAAAGCTGGCAAAGCTCAAAAAAATATATCAAAGAGTGATAAGAAAAAGAAGAGGAAGCGCAAGGAATCATATGCAATTTACATTTACAAAGTATTAAAACAAGTGCATCCTGATACTGGTATCTCTAGTAAAGCTATGAGTATCATGAACAGTTTTGTTAATGATATTTTTGAACGTATTGCTGCTGAAGCATCACGTTTAGCACATTATAATAAACGTTCAACAATCACAAGTCGGGAAATTCAAACCGCAGTTCGATTATTATTACCTGGTGAATTGGCAAAGCACGCTGTTAGTGAAGGTACTAAAGCTGTTACAAAATATACAAGTTCAAAATAAATAAATCGAAAATATTATTTAATTGATAACATAAAAATACATCAACATATAAAAACGGCTCTCTTTTTAAGAGAGCCATCAAATTTTTTAAATAAGAGTAAATTATTTTTATATATACAAAAAAATAAAATAAACAATTATTAATATCATATTTAATATAAAATTTTATATATTAATAGCTTGAATATATCTATTATTAGTATATCAATATTATTAATTTTAAATATAATAAAGGATATCGCGGAATATATATCGTAAATCAGTGTAATGCAAATGCATTACATTACCTTTATTATTTTCATTTTACATTTACTACTTGTTTATGTACGCTTATAATTATTAGAAAAATATTTTTAATAATTTTAAAAAATAAATGAAATAATAAAAATTTAATAATAAATTATTTATTGAAAGTATAAAAAATGGTATAGCAAAATCTTTATTTTCTTTGATTAAGGCGAAATGTTTTATTAGTTATAAATTCGATAATCTCCTATCGATACTTGTTACTCTTAACTTGTATATATAAAAAATATAATAGTATATTAATTTATAATAAAATTTTTTCAAAAATTCAATAAGTTATTGTAAAATAAAATAGATAATATACAAATTATAATTTATTATTGCAGATATATTACAATAAAAAAAAAAAAAATAAATAAAAATATTTGGTAATGTATGTTATAAACAAAATAATTTGTTGTAAACAAATTATATAATATGTTATATTTATTAACAAATTTATTTACTCTTATATAAATAAAATTAGTGGCTTCCCAAAAAGGAAAGCCTGTTTAAATTTATCGGATGTATTAAATATTCTTTAATAAATTTACTAAATATTTTAAGTAAATTATTATATTTTCTTAACCTCCAAAACCATACAAAGTACGACCTTGTCGTTTTAATGCATATACAACATCCATAGCTGTAACTGTTTTACGTTTTGCGTGTTCAGTATATGTAACAGCATCCCGAATAACATTTTCAAGGAATACTTTAAGTACACCACGTGTTTCTTCATAAATTAAACCAGAGATACGTTTTACTCCACCTCGTCGTGCTAAACGACGAATTGCAGGTTTTGTAATACCTTGGATATTATCACGCAAAACTTTTCTATGACGTTTTGCACCCCCTTTTCCAAGACCCTTTCCACCTTTTCCTCTGCCAGTCATTTTAATAAAAAATTATTTACAATATTTTAACGAACGGATAACACGTGTGTTAACCTCACAAGTATTGTAATGTATGTGAGCGCCGGTACAATTGTGCCTTTTTATATAAAGCATTAAAGATTTTTTAAGCCACGCCTATACAATTTGATTAGTCCATACTCTGATAGCTATCCAATAGGATATGACAACAAAAATTTTGAAATTTCATATAAATATAAATACAACACATTTATTTCGCATTTAAACATTTGACTTTGTAGTATCAAATTGTCGAATATAATTTTTAAAATTGTGTGTTTTTTTGTAAAAACATTATTATTTGAAAATGGCTAGAACCAAGCAAACTGCACGTAAATCAACTGGTGGTAAAGCACCAAGAAAACAATTAGCAACGAAAGCTGCACGTAAAAGTGCACCAGCAACTGGTGGAGTAAAAAAACCACACAGATATCGTCCTGGTACAGTAGCTTTACGAGAAATTCGTCGTTATCAAAAAAGTACTGAATTGTTAATTCGTAAATTACCATTCCAACGTTTAGTACGTGAAATTGCACAAGATTTTAAAACCGATTTACGTTTCCAAAGTTCAGCTGTTATGGCATTACAAGAAGCTAGTGAAGCCTATTTAGTAGGTTTATTTGAAGATACCAATTTATGCGCAATTCATGCAAAGCGTGTTACAATTATGCCTAAGGATATACAATTGGCAAGACGTATTCGTGGAGAACGTGCATAAGCGTTTTAAATGACAATTAAAAAAAAAAAAAAACAAATAAGAAATATTTTCGGTCCTATATATAGGACCAACATATATTATTAAATAAGAGTATATTATTTTTATTAAAAAATATATATATATATATATATATATATAAATTATTGAAATAAAATTAAACATTATTAAAATTTTGTTATAATTATAAGCGATTGCTATTTCTAAAAATAAATAAATTTCATAAAATTTATATTATTTTATATTCATTTGAAATATTAAAAAAACTTCTCGCTTTAAAGTAACCATGATATGAGTTATAAATGCAATAAAATTTTATACAAAAAATAATATTTATTTGTTGACGAATAATATAAAAGGTTTACATTTCTAAATAACATATATTTATATATGGTGTGTAAAAAAAAAGAAAAGAAGAAAAATAATTTATATTTTTAATATAAAAAGGCAACCGCACACAGTGTTCCCAAGCGGTCACCCATCCAAGTACTGACTGTGCCCAATGTTGCTTAACTTCGGTGATCGGACGAGAACCGGTGTTTTCAACGTGGTATGGCTGTTGCCAGTAATAAATGAAAATTTTTACAAATATATATTTTTCATAAATATCATTAATATTAAAGTATATTATTAAAATTTTCAATGAAGTAATCAATTTAAATATATACTTATTTATTATACCATATATTTTAAATAAAAATGCAACCGCACACAGTATTCTCAAGTGGCCACCCATCCGTGGTACTGACTGTGGCAAATGTTTCTTAACTATTATTTTATAAAATATTTATACAAAAAATAATTTACTCTTATCAAATATTAATTTGTGGCCTGTATTAAGGCCTATGTTATTTTCATTTTTTAGCAAAAATAATGAAATATTTCAATATATTATTAAAGTAACAGATCATTTCTTTTTTGGTGCTGCTTTTTTAATTTTTGTAGGAGATGATTTGGCAACAGAAGCTTTCTTAGCTTTTGGTGCTTTCGGTTTACGAGCAGGGCTACTTTTGGCAGCGGATTTTGTACTTTTTGCTGGTTTTGCTTTAACTGGTGCTTTTTTTGATGCCGCTGATGATTTTGCAGTAACTTTTTTAGCAGCAGTTGATGATGATGGAGTCGCTTTTTTTGCTTTAGGCTTTTTGGCTGCCAATGATGTAGTTGTGGCTTTCTTTTCTTTTGGTGCCCGTTTACTTTTAGCACTCTTTGCTGAACCTTTTGCTCCACTTTCTTTTTTGGATACTTTTGATTTAGCTGAAGAATTAGATGAAGCGGAAGCAGCCAATTTGAATGAACCAGATGCACCTTTACCTTTAGTTTGTACCAAGGCTCCCTCAGTTACAGCAGCTTTTAAATATTTTTTAATAAATGGTGAAATTTTATCAGAATCCACTTTATAATTTGCAGCTAAATATTTTTTAATTGCTTGTAATGATGAACCACCACGTTCTTTTAAATTTTTAATTGCGTTAACAACCATTTCTGATGTACGTGGATGTGTTGGTTTTGAATGTTGTTTTGTACGTTTAGCACCAGAAGCTGTTGCTTTTTTTGTTGGTGTTGTAGAAGCAGCAGTAACCGCAGTTGCTGCAACAGCTGTAGAATTTTCTTCGGCCATATTTTTTTACTTTATAAAAATAATGTATTTATTATAAATATTTAAATGATAAAATATAATAATTCTATCAAATAAAAAATAAAGGTTTTCAATTATATCATTATTCACAATAATATAAGTCCCTATGTAAGTCAAAGTACCATGTAGAAAACACATAAAAATTAAATAGTATTTCTAATTTACTGTCGTAGTAAACATGATTTATTTTTTCAATTTCTATAATATATAAAATAATAAATTATAAATTTAATAATAATATTTATTTTATAAATTAAAATATATTTAATTTTTTTATTAACAATTATTAATAAACATAGTTTAATATTAATTATTTCAATCATACAAAACAATAATATTTTTAAGGTAAACTTAAAAAGTATATATTTTTATTTTTTATTTAATATCGATTTATTATAAATTATTAGTATATAAATAATTAAAAAATTTAATATATAAATATATATATTATAGTATAAGATTTCATTTTTAGAAAAACTTTTTTTGTCAATAATGAAAACGTATTATTATGAAATGTGTTAATCGAACATTGACAAAATATATTTCATTAGAAAATACTTTTATTTATGCATTAATATCAATAATTAACTATTAAATTAATTTTTTCATAATTATATAAAGAAATTTTATACTGATATAAGTATTTATATATTATAATATTTATTTTAAATATAAAAAAATTTATGACAAAATATATTATTAGAGTATTTGTTGAGATTAATATAAGATTATTTTAAATAAGAATTAATTTATATAATTATTAAAATATTATTAATTTTATGTTATGTAATTTTAATAAAAATAAATAATAATAATAATAAATATACAAATTTTTTAACAATTTAAATTTTATATGATCTAAATAATTTTGTTAAGTACGATATGAGAAATCATTGTAAGCTTCGTTAAGAAACTTTGTAATATAAAATAATAATAATAATATTAAATATATAAATAAATAAAATAAATTTGATATATATTTTTAGTTCATTCTGTGTATAAATCAAAGGATACCGAATAATTGGTAACGGATGCGATATATTATAGTATCGAGTATTAAAACATAATATATAAATTTATCTTGTTATTCAAATTTTTTGTTACTTAACTTATGTATTTAGAAAATTTATAATATTATTTATATAATTGACATAAAATCTTATAAATTGAAATTTTATTAATATGTATCAAAAGAAGAGAGTAACGTATTGATATAATATCAAAGGATACTGATTATTTAAATAACGAATACGTCATATATTGTTTGTGTAACGAAGTTCACTTGGCCATCTAGTTTAAAATAACATTTTCAATAGAAAGTTTATATGCTTTGTTTTTTTTTTTTCTTTAATTATTAAAAAAATAAATTGAAATTTAATTCAATCAAATTTTATAATAATTTTAAAAAAATTTTTCCTTTTAAAAAATATTTTGTGATGTTGTGATAATATGTATTAATACAAGTGCATCCTGATACTTTTATCTCTAGTAAAGGTATGAGTATCATGAACAGTTTTGTTATCTAATGATATTATTTTGATAATATTTTGTGTATATTCTTATAATATTTTGTCTAAATATCATCATAATACAATATTATTTTGATAATATTTTATGAATATTCTTATAATATGTTACCTAAATGTCATCATAATATGATGAATTATTTCCATAATAACATATAAAAAAAGAAAAAAAAAAAAAGAATCATTAATTTATAATTATTTAAATTGATTCTTTAAAAAAATATTATAATATATTATTTATAAAAATAATTTTTACTCTTATTTTAAATAAATTTGTGGCCTTTTATTAAAAGGCCTATGATCGATGTATTATTATTATAAAAATTAATGCAATGTTTTTAATTTATGCTTTCTTTTCAGTTTTCTTTGGTAATAACACTGCTTGAATGTTTGGTAATACACCACCTTGAGCAATTGTTACACCAGATAATAATTTATTTAATTCTTCATCATTACGAATTGCCAATTGTAAATGACGTGGAATGATACGTGTTTTTTTGTTATCACGGGCAGCATTACCAGCTAACTCGAGAACTTCTGCAGCCAAATATTCCATAACAGCAGCCAAATATACTGGGGCACCAGCACCTACTCGTTCAGCATAATTTCCTTTTCGTAATAATCTGTGAATTCTTCCAACAGGAAATTGTAATCCTGCTCGGCTTGATCTTGACTTTGCCTTTCCCTTTACTTTACCACCTTTACCTCGTCCAGACATAGCGAATAAATTTATTTAATTAATATTTTTTTTTGTAAATATAATCACACAGATGTGTACGTTACGGGGATTGTAACATAAATGTTTAAAATGTTATTTGGGTATTTTAATTTATAATATTTATAAAATATAAAACTTTAAAAATAAACCAATCACCTTATAGTATTATTTTTAGCCAATCAGAGAGTAGTATTCATTTTTATTGTTATATCCATCTTCGCGTATATAATACGCTAGTTGTATACACGACACGCTCATACATATACTGACTGGTGTTCTGTAACTATCTGTGTATATTAATTGTTTGTAACAATGCCACCAAAAACAAGTGGAAAAGCAGCAAAAAAAGCTGGCAAAGCTCAAAAAAATATATCAAAGAGTGATAAGAAAAAGAAGAGGAAGCGCAAGGAATCATATGCAATTTACATTTACAAAGTATTAAAACAAGTGCATCCTGATACTGGTATCTCTAGTAAAGCTATTGAGTATCATGAACAGTTTTGTTAATGATATTTTTGAACGTATTGCTGCTGAAGCATCACGTTTAGCACATTATAATAAACGTTCAACAATCACAAGTCGGGAAATTCAAACCGCAGTTCGATTATTATTACCTGGTGAATTGGCAAAGCACGCTGTTAGTGAAGGTACTAAAGCTGTTACAAAATATACAAGTTCAAAATAAATAAATCGAAAATATTATTTAATTGATAACATAAAAATACATCAACATATAAAAACGGCTCTCTTTTTAAGAGAGCCATCAAATTTTTTAAATAAGAGTAAATTATTTTTATATATACAAAAAAATAAAATAAACAATT
>NW_025408121.1:0-21545 GCF_905475395.1 Chrysoperla carnea
CTTTCTATTGAAAATGTTATTTTAAACTAGATGGCCAAGTGAACTTCGTTACACAAACAATATATGACGTATTCGTTATTTAAATAATCAGTATCCTTTGATATTATATCAATACGTTACTCTCTTCTTTTGATACATATTAATAAAATTTCAATTTATAAGATTTTATGTCAATTATATAAATAATATTATAAATTTTCTAAATACATAAGTTAAGTAACAAAAAATTTGAATAACAAGATAAATTTATATATTATGTTTTAATACTCGATACTATAATATATCGCATCCGTTACCAATTATTCGGTATCCTTTGATTTATACACAGAATGAACTAAAAATATATATCAAATTTATTTTATTTATTTATATATTTAATATTATTATTATTATTTTATATTACAAAGTTTCTTAACGAAGCTTACAATGATTTCTCATATCGTACTTAACAAAATTATTTAGATCATATAAAATTTAAATTGTTAAAAAATTTGTATTTGTATATTTATTATTATTATTATTTATTTTTATTAAAATTACATAACATAAAATTAATAATATTTTAATAATTATATAAATTAATTCTTATTTAAAATAATCTTATATTAATCTCAACAAATACTCTAATAATATATTTTGTCATAAATTTTTTTATATTTAAAATAAATATTATAATATATAAATACTTATATCAGTATAAAATTTCTTTATATAATTATGAAAAAATTAATTTAATAGTTAATTATTGATATTAATGCATAAATAAAAGTATTTTCTAATGAAATATATTTTGTCAATGTTCGATTAACACATTTCATAATAATACGTTTTCATTATTGACAAAAAAAGTTTTTCTAAAAATGAAATCTTATACTATAATATATATATTTATATATTAAATTTTTTAATTATTTATATACTAATAATTTATAATAAATCGATATTAAATAAAAAATAAAAATATATACTTTTTAAGTTTACCTTAAAAATATTATTGTTTTGTATGATTGAAATAATTAATATTAAACTATGTTTATTAATAATTGTTAATAAAAAAATTAAATATATTTTAATTTATAAAATAAATATTATTATTAAATTTATAATTTATTATTTTATATATTATAGAAATTGAAAAAATAAATCATGTTTACTACGACAGTAAATTAGAAATACTATTTAATTTTTATGTGTTTTCTACATGGTACTTTGACTTACATAGGGACTTATATTATTGTGAATAATGATATAATTGAAAACCTTTATTTTTTATTTGATAGAATTATTATATTTTATCATTTAAATATTTATAATAAATACATTATTTTTATAAAGTAAAAAAATATGGCCGAAGAAAATTCTACAGCTGTTGCAGCAACTGCGGTTACTGCTGCTTCTACAACAAACAAAAAAAGCAACAGCTTCTGGTGCTAAACGTACAAAACAACATTCAAAACCAACACATCCACGTACATCAGAAATGGTTGTTAACGCAATTAAAAATTTAAAAGAACGTGGTGGTTCATCATTACAAGCAATTAAAAAATATTTAGCTGCAAATTATAAAGTGGATTCTGATAAAATTTCACCATTTATTAAAAAATATTTAAAAGCTGCTGTAACTGAGGGAGCCTTGGTACAAACTAAAGGTAAAGGTGCATCTGGTTCATTCAAATTGGCTGCTTCCGCTTCATCTAATTCTTCAGCTAAATCAAAAGTATCCAAAAAAGAAAGTGGAGCAAAAGGTTCAGCAAAGAGTGCTAAAAGTAAACGGGCACCAAAAGAAAAGAAAGCCACAACTACATCATTGGCAGCCAAAAAGCCTAAAGCAAAAAAAGCGACTCCATCATCATCAACTGCTGCTAAAAAAGTTACTGCAAAATCATCAGCGGCATCAAAAAAAGCACCAGTTAAAGCAAAACCAGCAAAAAGTACAAAATCCGCTGCCAAAAGTAGCCCTGCTCGTAAACCGAAAGCACCAAAAGCTAAGAAAGCTTCTGTTGCCAAATCATCTCCTACAAAAATTAAAAAAGCAGCACCAAAAAAGAAATGATCTGTTACTTTAATAATATATTGAAATATTTCATTATTTTTGCTAAAAAATGAAAATAACATAGGCCTTAATACAGGCCACAAATTAATATTTGATAAGAGTAAATTATTTTTTGTATAAATATTTTATAAAATAATAGTTAAGAAACATTTGCCACAGTCAGTACCACGGATGGGTGGCCACTTGAGAATACTGTGTGCGGTTGCATTTTTATTTAAAATATATGGTATAATAAATAAGTATATATTTAAATTGATTACTTCATTGAAAATTTTAATAATATACTTTAATATTAATGATATTTATGAAAAATATATATTTGTAAAAATTTTCATTTATTACTGGCAACAGCCATACCACGTTGAAAACACCGGTTCTCGTCCGATCACCGAAGTTAAGCAACATTGGGCACAGTCAGTACTTGGATGGGTGACCGCTTGGGAACACTGTGTGCGGTTGCCTTTTTATATTAAAAATATAAATTATTTTTCTTCTTTTCTTTTTTTTTACACACCATATATAAATATATGTTATTTAGAAATGTAAACCTTTTATATTATTCGTCAACAAATAAATATTATTTTTTGTATAAAATTTTATTGCATTTATAACTCATATCATGGTTACTTTAAAGCGAGAAGTTTTTTTAATATTTCAAATGAATATAAAATAATATAAATTTTATGAAATTTATTTATTTTTAGAAATAGCAATCGCTTATAATTATAACAAAATTTTAATAATGTTTAATTTTATTTCAATAATTTATATATATATATATATATATATATTTTTTAATAAAAATAATATACTCTTATTTAATAATATATGTTGGTCCTATATATAGGACCGAAAATATTTCTTATTTGTTTTTTTTTTTTTTAAATTGTCATTTAAAACGCTTATGCACGTTCTCCACGAATACGTCTTGCCAATTGTATATCCTTAGGCATAATTGTAACACGCTTTGCATGAATTGCGCATAAATTGGTATCTTCAAATAAACCTACTAAATAGGCTTCACTAGCTTCTTGTAATGCCATAACAGCTGAACTTTGGAAACGTAAATCGGTTTTAAAATCTTGTGCAATTTCACGTACTAAACGTTGGAATGGTAATTTACGAATTAACAATTCAGTACTTTTTTGATAACGACGAATTTCTCGTAAAGCTACTGTACCAGGACGATATCTGTGTGGTTTTTTTACTCCACCAGTTGCTGGTGCACTTTTACGTGCAGCTTTCGTTGCTAATTGTTTTCTTGGTGCTTTACCACCAGTTGATTTACGTGCAGTTTGCTTGGTTCTAGCCATTTTCAAATAATAATGTTTTTTACAAAAAAACACACAATTTTAAAAATTATATTCGACAATTTGATACTACAAAGTCAAATGTTTAAATGCGAAATAAATGTGTTGTATTTATATTTATATGAAATTTCAAAATTTTTGTTGTCATATCCTATTGGATAGCTATCAGAGTATGGACTAATCAAATTGTATAGGCGTGGCTTAAAAAATCTTTAATGCTTTATATAAAAAGGCACAATTGTACCGGCGCTCACATACATTACAATACTTGTGAGGTTAACACACGTGTTATCCGTTCGTTAAAATATTGTAAATAATTTTTTATTAAAATGACTGGCAGAGGAAAAGGTGGAAAGGGTCTTGGAAAAGGGGGTGCAAAACGTCATAGAAAAGTTTTGCGTGATAATATCCAAGGTATTACAAAACCTGCAATTCGTCGTTTAGCACGACGAGGTGGAGTAAAACGTATCTCTGGTTTAATTTATGAAGAAACACGTGGTGTACTTAAAGTATTCCTTGAAAATGTTATTCGGGATGCTGTTACATATACTGAACACGCAAAACGTAAAACAGTTACAGCTATGGATGTTGTATATGCATTAAAACGACAAGGTCGTACTTTGTATGGTTTTGGAGGTTAAGAAAATATAATAATTTACTTAAAATATTTAGTAAATTTATTAAAGAATATTTAATACATCCGATAAATTTAAACAGGCTTTCCTTTTTGGGAAGCCACTAATTTTATTTATATAAGAGTAAATAAATTTGTTAATAAATATAACATATTATATAATTTGTTTACAACAAATTATTTTGTTTATAACATACATTACCAAATATTTTTATTTATTTTTTTTTTTTTTATTGTAATATATCTGCAATAATAAATTATAATTTGTATATTATCTATTTTATTTTACAATAACTTATTGAATTTTTGAAAAAATTTTATTATAAATTAATATACTATTATATTTTTTATATATACAAGTTAAGAGTAACAAGTATCGATAGGAGATTATCGAATTTATAACTAATAAAACATTTCGCCTTAATCAAAGAAAATAAAGATTTTGCTATACCATTTTTTATACTTTCAATAAATAATTTATTATTAAATTTTTATTATTTCATTTATTTTTTAAAATTATTAAAAATATTTTTCTAATAATTATAAGCGTACATAAACAAGTAGTAAATGTAAAATGAAAATAATAAAGGTAATGTAATGCATTTGCATTACACTGATTTACGATATATATTCCGCGATATCCTTTATTATATTTAAAATTAATAATATTGATATACTAATAATAGATATATTCAAGCTATTAATATATAAAATTTTATATTAAATATGATATTAATAATTGTTTATTTTATTTTTTTGTATATATAAAAATAATTTACTCTTATTTAAAAAATTTGATGGCTCTCTTAAAAAGAGAGCCGTTTTTATATGTTGATGTATTTTTATGTTATCAATTAAATAATATTTTCGATTTATTTATTTTGAACTTGTATATTTTGTAACAGCTTTAGTACCTTCACTAACAGCGTGCTTTGCCAATTCACCAGGTAATAATAATCGAACTGCGGTTTGAATTTCCCGACTTGTGATTGTTGAACGTTTATTATAATGTGCTAAACGTGATGCTTCAGCAGCAATACGTTCAAAAATATCATTAACAAAACTGTTCATGATACTCATAGCTTTACTAGAGATACCAGTATCAGGATGCACTTGTTTTAATACTTTGTAAATGTAAATTGCATATGATTCCTTGCGCTTCCTCTTCTTTTTCTTATCACTCTTTGATATATTTTTTTGAGCTTTGCCAGCTTTTTTTGCTGCTTTTCCACTTGTTTTTGGTGGCATTGTTACAAACAATTAATATACACAGATAGTTACAGAACACCAGTCAGTATATGTATGAGCGTGTCGTGTATACAACTAGCGTATTATATACGCGAAGATGGATATAACAATAAAAATGAATACTACTCTCTGATTGGCTAAAAATAATACTATAAGGTGATTGGTTTATTTTTAAAGTTTTATATTTTATAAATATTATAAATTAAAATACCCAAATAACATTTTAAACATTTATGTTACAATCCCCGTAACGTACACATCTGTGTGATTATATTTACAAAAAAAAATATTAATTAAATAAATTTATTCGCTATGTCTGGACGAGGTAAAGGTGGTAAAGTAAAGGGAAAGGCAAAGTCAAGATCAAGCCGAGCAGGATTACAATTTCCTGTTGGAAGAATTCACAGATTATTACGAAAAGGAAATTATGCTGAACGAGTAGGTGCTGGTGCCCCAGTATATTTGGCTGCTGTTATGGAATATTTGGCTGCAGAAGTTCTCGAGTTAGCTGGTAATGCTGCCCGTGATAACAAAAAAACACGTATCATTCCACGTCATTTACAATTGGCAATTCGTAATGATGAAGAATTAAATAAATTATTATCTGGTGTAACAATTGCTCAAGGTGGTGTATTACCAAACATTCAAGCAGTGTTATTACCAAAGAAAACTGAAAAGAAAGCATAAATTAAAAACATTGCATTAATTTTTATAATAATAATACATCGATCATAGGCCTTTTAATAAAAGGCCACAAATTTATTTAAAATAAGAGTAAAAATTATTTTTATAAATAATATATTATAATATTTTTTTAAAGAATCAATTTAAATAATTATAAATTAATGATTCTTTTTTTTTTTTTCTTTTTTTATATGTTATTATGGAAATAATTCATCATATTATGATGACATTTAGGTAACATATTATAAGAATATTCATAAAATATTATCAAAATAATATTGTATTATGATGATATTTAGACAAAATATTATAAGAATATACACAAAATATTATCAAAATAATATCATTAGATAACAAAACTGTTCATGATACTCATACCTTTACTAGAGATAAAAGTATCAGGATGCACTTGTATTAATACATATTATCACAACATCACAAAATATTTTTTAAAAGGAAAAATTTTTTTAAAATTATTATAAAATTTGATTGAATTAAATTTCAATTTATTTTTTTAATAATTAAAGAAAAAAAAAAAACAAAGCATATAAACTTTCTATTGAAAATGTTATTTTAAACTAGATGGCCAAGTGAACTTCGTTACACAAACAATATATGACGTATTCGTTATTTAAATAATCAGTATCCTTTGATATTATATCAATACGTTACTCTCTTCTTTTGATACATATTAATAAAATTTCAATTTATAAGATTTTATGTCAATTATATAAATAATATTATAAATTTTCTAAATACATAAGTTAAGTAACAAAAAATTTGAATAACAAGATAAATTTATATATTATGTTTTAATACTCGATACTATAATATATCGCATCCGTTACCAATTATTCGGTATCCTTTGATTTATACACAGAATGAACTAAAAATATATATCAAATTTATTTTATTTATTTATATATTTAATATTATTATTATTATTTTATATTACAAAGTTTCTTAACGAAGCTTACAATGATTTCTCATATCGTACTTAACAAAATTATTTAGATCATATAAAATTTAAATTGTTAAAAAATTTGTATATTTATTATTATTATTATTTATTTTTATTAAAATTACATAACATAAAATTAATAATATTTTAATAATTATATAAATTAATTCTTATTTAAAATAATCTTATATTAATCTCAACAAATACTCTAATAATATATTTTGTCATAAATTTTTTTATATTTAAAATAAATATTATAATATATAAATACTTATATCAGTATAAAATTTCTTTATATAATTATGAAAAAATTAATTTAATAGTTAATTATTGATATTAATGCATAAATAAAAGTATTTTCTAATGAAATATATTTTGTCAATGTTCGATTAACACATTTCATAATAATACGTTTTCATTATTGACAAAAAAAGTTTTTCTAAAAATGAAATCTTATACTATAATATATATATTTATATATTAAATTTTTTAATTATTTATATACTAATAATTTATAATAAATCGATATTAAATAAAAAATAAAAATATATACTTTTTAAGTTTACCTTAAAAATATTATTGTTTTGTATGATTGAAATAATTAATATTAAACTATGTTTATTAATAATTGTTAATAAAAAAATTAAATATATTTTAATTTATAAAATAAATATTATTATTAAATTTATAATTTATTATTTTATATATTATAGAAATTGAAAAAATAAATCATGTTTACTACGACAGTAAATTAGAAATACTATTTAATTTTTATGTGTTTTCTACATGGTACTTTGACTTACATAGGGACTTATATTATTGTGAATAATGATATAATTGAAAACCTTTATTTTTTATTTGATAGAATTATTATATTTTATCATTTAAATATTTATAATAAATACATTATTTTTATAAAGTAAAAAAATATGGCCGAAGAAAATTCTACAGCTGTTGCAGCAACTGCGGTTACTGCTGCTTCTACAACACCAACAAAAAAAGCAACAGCTTCTGGTGCTAAACGTACAAAACAACATTCAAAACCAACACATCCACGTACATCAGAAATGGTTGTTAACGCAATTAAAAATTTAAAAGAACGTGGTGGTTCATCATTACAAGCAATTAAAAAATATTTAGCTGCAAATTATAAAGTGGATTCTGATAAAATTTCACCATTTATTAAAAAATATTTAAAAGCTGCTGTAACTGAGGGAGCCTTGGTACAAACTAAAGGTAAAGGTGCATCTGGTTCATTCAAATTGGCTGCTTCCGCTTCATCTAATTCTTCAGCTAAATCAAAAGTATCCAAAAAAGAAAGTGGAGCAAAAGGTTCAGCAAAGAGTGCTAAAAGTAAACGGGCACCAAAAGAAAAGAAAGCCACAACTACATCATTGGCAGCCAAAAAGCCTAAAGCAAAAAAAGCGACTCCATCATCATCAACTGCTGCTAAAAAAGTTACTGCAAAATCATCAGCGGCATCAAAAAAAGCACCAGTTAAAGCAAAACCAGCAAAAAGTACAAAATCCGCTGCCAAAAGTAGCCCTGCTCGTAAACCGAAAGCACCAAAAGCTAAGAAAGCTTCTGTTGCCAAATCATCTCCTACAAAAATTAAAAAAGCAGCACCAAAAAAGAAATGATCTGTTACTTTAATAATATATTGAAATATTTCATTATTTTTGCTAAAAAATGAAAATAACATAGGCCTTAATACAGGCCACAAATTAATATTTGATAAGAGTAAATTATTTTTTGTATAAATATTTTATAAAATAATAGTTAAGAAACATTTGCCACAGTCAGTACCACGGATGGGTGGCCACTTGAGAATACTGTGTGCGGTTGCATTTTTATTTAAAATATATGGTATAATAAATAAGTATATATTTAAATTGATTACTTCATTGAAAATTTTAATAATATACTTTAATATTAATGATATTTATGAAAAATATATATTTGTAAAAATTTTCATTTATTACTGGCAACAGCCATACCACGTTGAAAACACCGGTTCTCGTCCGATCACCGAAGTTAAGCAACATTGGGCACAGTCAGTACTTGGATGGGTGACCGCTTGGGAACACTGTGTGCGGTTGCCTTTTTATATTAAAAATATAAATTATTTTTCTTCTTTTCTTTTTTTTTACACACCATATATAAATATATGTTATTTAGAAATGTAAACCTTTTATATTATTCGTCAACAAATAAATATTATTTTTTGTATAAAATTTTATTGCATTTATAACTCATATCATGGTTACTTTAAAGCGAGAAGTTTTTTTAATATTTCAAATGAATATAAAATAATATAAATTTTATGAAATTTATTTATTTTTAGAAATAGCAATCGCTTATAATTATAACAAAATTTTAATAATGTTTAATTTTATTTCAATAATTTATATATATATATATATATATATTTTTTAATAAAAATAATATACTCTTATTTAATAATATATGTTGGTCCTATATATAGGACCGAAAATATTTCTTATTTGTTTTTTTTTTTTTTAAATTGTCATTTAAAACGCTTATGCACGTTCTCCACGAATACGTCTTGCCAATTGTATATCCTTAGGCATAATTGTAACACGCTTTGCATGAATTGCGCATAAATTGGTATCTTCAAATAAACCTACTAAATAGGCTTCACTAGCTTCTTGTAATGCCATAACAGCTGAACTTTGGAAACGTAAATCGGTTTTAAAATCTTGTGCAATTTCACGTACTAAACGTTGGAATGGTAATTTACGAATTAACAATTCAGTACTTTTTTGATAACGACGAATTTCTCGTAAAGCTACTGTACCAGGACGATATCTGTGTGGTTTTTTTACTCCACCAGTTGCTGGTGCACTTTTACGTGCAGCTTTCGTTGCTAATTGTTTTCTTGGTGCTTTACCACCAGTTGATTTACGTGCAGTTTGCTTGGTTCTAGCCATTTTCAAATAATAATGTTTTTACAAAAAAACACACAATTTTAAAAATTATATTCGACAATTTGATACTACAAAGTCAAATGTTTAAATGCGAAATAAATGTGTTGTATTTATATTTATATGAAATTTCAAAATTTTTGTTGTCATATCCTATTGGATAGCTATCAGAGTATGGACTAATCAAATTGTATAGGCGTGGCTTAAAAAATCTTTAATGCTTTATATAAAAAGGCACAATTGTACCGGCGCTCACATACATTACAATACTTGTGAGGTTAACACACGTGTTATCCGTTCGTTAAAATATTGTAAATAATTTTTTATTAAAATGACTGGCAGAGGAAAAGGTGGAAAGGGTCTTGGAAAAGGGGGTGCAAAACGTCATAGAAAAGTTTTGCGTGATAATATCCAAGGTATTACAAAACCTGCAATTCGTCGTTTAGCACGACGAGGTGGAGTAAAACGTATCTCTGGTTTAATTTATGAAGAAACACGTGGTGTACTTAAAGTATTCCTTGAAAATGTTATTCGGGATGCTGTTACATATACTGAACACGCAAAACGTAAAACAGTTACAGCTATGGATGTTGTATATGCATTAAAACGACAAGGTCGTACTTTGTATGGTTTTGGAGGTTAAGAAAATATAATAATTTACTTAAAATATTTAGTAAATTTATTAAAGAATATTTAATACATCCGATAAATTTAAACAGGCTTTCCTTTTTGGGAAGCCACTAATTTTATTTATATAAGAGTAAATAAATTTGTTAATAAATATAACATATTATATAATTTGTTTACAACAAATTATTTTGTTTATAACATACATTACCAAATATTTTTATTTATTTTTTTTTTTTTTATTGTAATATATCTGCAATAATAAATTATAATTTGTATATTATCTATTTTATTTTACAATAACTTATTGAATTTTTGAAAAAATTTTATTATAAATTAATATACTATTATATTTTTTATATATACAAGTTAAGAGTAACAAGTATCGATAGGAGATTATCGAATTTATAACTAATAAAACATTTCGCCTTAATCAAAGAAAATAAAGATTTTGCTATACCATTTTTTATACTTTCAATAAATAATTTATTATTAAATTTTTATTATTTCATTTATTTTTTAAAATTATTAAAAATATTTTTCTAATAATTATAAGCGTACATAAACAAGTAGTAAATGTAAAATGAAAATAATAAAGGTAATGTAATGCATTTGCATTACACTGATTTACGATATATATTCCGCGATATCCTTTATTATATTTAAAATTAATAATATTGATATACTAATAATAGATATATTCAAGCTATTAATATATAAAATTTTATATTAAATATGATATTAATAATTGTTTATTTTATTTTTTTGTATATATAAAAATAATTTACTCTTATTTAAAAAATTTGATGGCTCTCTTAAAAAGAGAGCCGTTTTTATATGTTGATGTATTTTTATGTTATCAATTAAATAATATTTTCGATTTATTTATTTTGAACTTGTATATTTTGTAACAGCTTTAGTACCTTCACTAACAGCGTGCTTTGCCAATTCACCAGGTAATAATAATCGAACTGCGGTTTGAATTTCCCGACTTGTGATTGTTGAACGTTTATTATAATGTGCTAAACGTGATGCTTCAGCAGCAATACGTTCAAAAATATCATTAACAAAACTGTTCATGATACTCATAGCTTTACTAGAGATACCAGTATCAGGATGCACTTGTTTTAATACTTTGTAAATGTAAATTGCATATGATTCCTTGCGCTTCCTCTTCTTTTTCTTATCACTCTTTGATATATTTTTTTGAGCTTTGCCAGCTTTTTTTGCTGCTTTTCCACTTGTTTTTGGTGGCATTGTTACAAACAATTAATATACACAGATAGTTACAGAACACCAGTCAGTATATGTATGAGCGTGTCGTGTATACAACTAGCGTATTATATACGCGAAGATGGATATAACAATAAAAATGAATACTACTCTCTGATTGGCTAAAAATAATACTATAAGGTGATTGGTTTATTTTTAAAGTTTTATATTTTATAAATATTATAAATTAAAATACCCAAATAACATTTTAAACATTTATGTTACAATCCCCGTAACGTACACATCTGTGTGATTATATTTACAAAAAAAAATATTAATTAAATAAATTTATTCGCTATGTCTGGACGAGGTAAAGGTGGTAAAGTAAAGGGAAAGGCAAAGTCAAGATCAAGCCGAGCAGGATTACAATTTCCTGTTGGAAGAATTCACAGATTATTACGAAAAGGAAATTATGCTGAACGAGTAGGTGCTGGTGCCCCAGTATATTTGGCTGCTGTTATGGAATATTTGGCTGCAGAAGTTCTCGAGTTAGCTGGTAATGCTGCCCGTGATAACAAAAAAACACGTATCATTCCACGTCATTTACAATTGGCAATTCGTAATGATGAAGAATTAAATAAATTATTATCTGGTGTAACAATTGCTCAAGGTGGTGTATTACCAAACATTCAAGCAGTGTTATTACCAAAGAAAACTGAAAAGAAAGCATAAATTAAAAACATTGCATTAATTTTTATAATAATAATACATCGATCATAGGCCTTTTAATAAAAGGCCACAAATTTATTTAAAATAAGAGTAAAAATTATTTTTATAAATAATATATTATAATATTTTTTTAAAGAATCAATTTAAATAATTATAAATTAATGATTCTTTTTTTTTTTTTCTTTTTTTATATGTTATTATGGAAATAATTCATCATATTATGATGACATTTAGGTAACATATTATAAGAATATTTATAAAATATTATCAAAATAATATTGTATTATGATGATATTTAGACAAAATATTATAAGAATATACACAAAATATTATCAAAATAATATCATTAGATAACAAAACTGTTCATGATACTCATACCTTTACTAGAGATAAAAGTATCAGGATGCACTTGTATTAATACATATTATCACAACATCACAAAATATTTTTTAAAAGGAAAAATTTTTTTAAAATTATTATAAAATTTGATTGAATTAAATTTCAATTTATTTTTTTAATAATTAAAGAAAAAAAAAAAACAAAGCATATAAACTTTCTATTGAAAATGTTATTTTAAACTAGATGGCCAAGTGAACTTCGTTACACAAACAATATATGACGTATTCGTTATTTAAATAATCAGTATCCTTTGATATTATATCAATACGTTACTCTCTTCTTTTGATACATATTAATAAAATTTCAATTTATAAGATTTTATGTCAATTATATAAATAATATTATAAATTTTCTAAATACATAAGTTAAGTAACAAAAAATTTGAATAACAAGATAAATTTATATATTATGTTTTAATACTCGATACTATAATATATCGCATCCGTTACCAATTATTCGGTATCCTTTGATTTATACACAGAATGAACTAAAAATATATATCAAATTTATTTTATTTATTTATATATTTAATATTATTATTATTATTTTATATTACAAAGTTTCTTAACGAAGCTTACAATGATTTCTCATATCGTACTTAACAAAATTATTTAGATCATATAAAATTTAAATTGTTAAAAAATTTGTATATTTATTATTATTATTATTTATTTTTATTAAAATTACATAACATAAAATTAATAATATTTTAATAATTATATAAATTAATTCTTATTTAAAATAATCTTATATTAATCTCAACAAATACTCTAATAATATATTTTGTCATAAATTTTTTTATATTTAAAATAAATATTATAATATATAAATACTTATATCAGTATAAAATTTCTTTATATAATTATGAAAAAATTAATTTAATAGTTAATTATTGATATTAATGCATAAATAAAAGTATTTTCTAATGAAATATATTTTGTCAATGTTCGATTAACACATTTCATAATAATACGTTTTCATTATTGACAAAAAAAGTTTTTCTAAAAATGAAATCTTATACTATAATATATATATTTATATATTAAATTTTTTAATTATTTATATACTAATAATTTATAATAAATCGATATTAAATAAAAAATAAAAATATATACTTTTTAAGTTTACCTTAAAAATATTATTGTTTTGTATGATTGAAATAATTAATATTAAACTATGTTTATTAATAATTGTTAATAAAAAAATTAAATATATTTTAATTTATAAAATAAATATTATTATTAAATTTATAATTTATTATTTTATATATTATAGAAATTGAAAAAATAAATCATGTTTACTACGACAGTAAATTAGAAATACTATTTAATTTTTATGTGCTTTCTACATGGTACTTTGACTTACATAGGGACTTATATTATTGTGAATAATGATATAATTGAAAACCTTTATTTTTTATTTGATAGAATTATTATATT
The DNA here is from genome assembly GCF_905475395.1 of Chrysoperla carnea. Lineage (NCBI taxonomy): Eukaryota > Metazoa > Arthropoda > Insecta > Neuroptera > Chrysopidae > Chrysoperla > Chrysoperla carnea. The sequence goes on from NW_025408121.1 coordinate 14,242, forward strand.
TTATCATTTAAATATTTATAATAAATACATTATTTTTATAAAGTAAAAAAATATGGCCGAAGAAAATTCTACAGCTGTTGCAGCAACTGCGGTTACTGCTGCTTCTACAACACCAACAAAAAAAGCAACAGCTTCTGGTGCTAAACGTACAAAACAACATTCAAAACCAACACATCCACGTACATCAGAAATGGTTGTTAACGCAATTAAAAATTTAAAAGAACGTGGTGGTTCATCATTACAAGCAATTAAAAAATATTTAGCTGCAAATTATAAAGTGGATTCTGATAAAATTTCACCATTTATTAAAAAATATTTAAAAGCTGCTGTAACTGAGGGAGCCTTGGTACAAACTAAAGGTAAAGGTGCATCTGGTTCATTCAAATTGGCTGCTTCCGCTTCATCTAATTCTTCAGCTAAATCAAAAGTATCCAAAAAAGAAAGTGGAGCAAAAGGTTCAGCAAAGAGTGCTAAAAGTAAACGGGCACCAAAAGAAAAGAAAGCCACAACTACATCATTGGCAGCCAAAAAGCCTAAAGCAAAAAAAGCGACTCCATCATCATCAACTGCTGCTAAAAAAGTTACTGCAAAATCATCAGCGGCATCAAAAAAAGCACCAGTTAAAGCAAAACCAGCAAAAAGTACAAAATCCGCTGCCAAAAGTAGCCCTGCTCGTAAACCGAAAGCACCAAAAGCTAAGAAAGCTTCTGTTGCCAAATCATCTCCTACAAAAATTAAAAAAGCAGCACCAAAAAAGAAATGATCTGTTACTTTAATAATATATTGAAATATTTCATTATTTTTGCTAAAAAATGAAAATAACATAGGCCTTAATACAGGCCACAAATTAATATTTGATAAGAGTAAATTATTTTTTGTATAAATATTTTATAAAATAATAGTTAAGAAACATTTGCCACAGTCAGTACCACGGATGGGTGGCCACTTGAGAATACTGTGTGCGGTTGCATTTTTATTTAAAATATATGGTATAATAAATAAGTATATATTTAAATTGATTACTTCATTGAAAATTTTAATAATATACTTTAATATTAATGATATTTATGAAAAATATATATTTGTAAAAATTTTCATTTATTACTGGCAACAGCCATACCACGTTGAAAACACCGGTTCTCGTCCGATCACCGAAGTTAAGCAACATTGGGCACAGTCAGTACTTGGATGGGTGACCGCTTGGGAACACTGTGTGCGGTTGCCTTTTTATATTAAAAATATAAATTATTTTTCTTCTTTTCTTTTTTTTTACACACCATATATAAATATATGTTATTTAGAAATGTAAACCTTTTATATTATTCGTCAACAAATAAATATTATTTTTTGTATAAAATTTTATTGCATTTATAACTCATATCATGGTTACTTTAAAGCGAGAAGTTTTTTTAATATTTCAAATGAATATAAAATAATATAAATTTTATGAAATTTATTTATTTTTAGAAATAGCAATCGCTTATAATTATAACAAAATTTTAATAATGTTTAATTTTATTTCAATAATTTATATATATATATATATATATATATTTTTTAATAAAAATAATATACTCTTATTTAATAATATATGTTGGTCCTATATATAGGACCGAAAATATTTCTTATTTGTTTTTTTTTTTTTTAAATTGTCATTTAAAACGCTTATGCACGTTCTCCACGAATACGTCTTGCCAATTGTATATCCTTAGGCATAATTGTAACACGCTTTGCATGAATTGCGCATAAATTGGTATCTTCAAATAAACCTACTAAATAGGCTTCACTAGCTTCTTGTAATGCCATAACAGCTGAACTTTGGAAACGTAAATCGGTTTTAAAATCTTGTGCAATTTCACGTACTAAACGTTGGAATGGTAATTTACGAATTAACAATTCAGTACTTTTTTGATAACGACGAATTTCTCGTAAAGCTACTGTACCAGGACGATATCTGTGTGGTTTTTTTACTCCACCAGTTGCTGGTGCACTTTTACGTGCAGCTTTCGTTGCTAATTGTTTTCTTGGTGCTTTACCACCAGTTGATTTACGTGCAGTTTGCTTGGTTCTAGCCATTTTCAAATAATAATGTTTTTACAAAAAAACACACAATTTTAAAAATTATATTCGACAATTTGATACTACAAAGTCAAATGTTTAAATGCGAAATAAATGTGTTGTATTTATATTTATATGAAATTTCAAAATTTTTGTTGTCATATCCTATTGGATAGCTATCAGAGTATGGACTAATCAAATTGTATAGGCGTGGCTTAAAAAATCTTTAATGCTTTATATAAAAAGGCACAATTGTACCGGCGCTCACATACATTACAATACTTGTGAGGTTAACACACGTGTTATCCGTTCGTTAAAATATTGTAAATAATTTTTTATTAAAATGACTGGCAGAGGAAAAGGTGGAAAGGGTCTTGGAAAAGGGGGTGCAAAACGTCATAGAAAAGTTTTGCGTGATAATATCCAAGGTATTACAAAACCTGCAATTCGTCGTTTAGCACGACGAGGTGGAGTAAAACGTATCTCTGGTTTAATTTATGAAGAAACACGTGGTGTACTTAAAGTATTCCTTGAAAATGTTATTCGGGATGCTGTTACATATACTGAACACGCAAAACGTAAAACAGTTACAGCTATGGATGTTGTATATGCATTAAAACGACAAGGTCGTACTTTGTATGGTTTTGGAGGTTAAGAAAATATAATAATTTACTTAAAATATTTAGTAAATTTATTAAAGAATATTTAATACATCCGATAAATTTAAACAGGCTTTCCTTTTTGGGAAGCCACTAATTTTATTTATATAAGAGTAAATAAATTTGTTAATAAATATAACATATTATATAATTTGTTTACAACAAATTATTTTGTTTATAACATACATTACCAAATATTTTTATTTATTTTTTTTTTTTTTATTGTAATATATCTGCAATAATAAATTATAATTTGTATATTATCTATTTTATTTTACAATAACTTATTGAATTTTTGAAAAAATTTTATTATAAATTAATATACTATTATATTTTTTATATATACAAGTTAAGAGTAACAAGTATCGATAGGAGATTATCGAATTTATAACTAATAAAACATTTCGCCTTAATCAAAGAAAATAAAGATTTTGCTATACCATTTTTTATACTTTCAATAAATAATTTATTATTAAATTTTTATTATTTCATTTATTTTTTAAAATTATTAAAAATATTTTTCTAATAATTATAAGCGTACATAAACAAGTAGTAAATGTAAAATGAAAATAATAAAGGTAATGTAATGCATTTGCATTACACTGATTTACGATATATATTCCGCGATATCCTTTATTATATTTAAAATTAATAATATTGATATACTAATAATAGATATATTCAAGCTATTAATATATAAAATTTTATATTAAATATGATATTAATAATTGTTTATTTTATTTTTTTGTATATATAAAAATAATTTACTCTTATTTAAAAAATTTGATGGCTCTCTTAAAAAGAGAGCCGTTTTTATATGTTGATGTATTTTTATGTTATCAATTAAATAATATTTTCGATTTATTTATTTTGAACTTGTATATTTTGTAACAGCTTTAGTACCTTCACTAACAGCGTGCTTTGCCAATTCACCAGGTAATAATAATCGAACTGCGGTTTGAATTTCCCGACTTGTGATTGTTGAACGTTTATTATAATGTGCTAAACGTGATGCTTCAGCAGCAATACGTTCAAAAATATCATTAACAAAACTGTTCATGATACTCATAGCTTTACTAGAGATACCAGTATCAGGATGCACTTGTTTTAATACTTTGTAAATGTAAATTGCATATGATTCCTTGCGCTTCCTCTTCTTTTTCTTATCACTCTTTGATATATTTTTTTGAGCTTTGCCAGCTTTTTTTGCTGCTTTTCCACTTGTTTTTGGTGGCATTGTTACAAACAATTAATATACACAGATAGTTACAGAACACCAGTCAGTATATGTATGAGCGTGTCGTGTATACAACTAGCGTATTATATACGCGAAGATGGATATAACAATAAAAATGAATACTACTCTCTGATTGGCTAAAAATAATACTATAAGGTGATTGGTTTATTTTTAAAGTTTTATATTTTATAAATATTATAAATTAAAATACCCAAATAACATTTTAAACATTTATGTTACAATCCCCGTAACGTACACATCTGTGTGATTATATTTACAAAAAAAAAATATTAATTAAATAAATTTATTCGCTATGTCTGGACGAGGTAAAGGTGGTAAAGTAAAGGGAAAGGCAAAGTCAAGATCAAGCCGAGCAGGATTACAATTTCCTGTTGGAAGAATTCACAGATTATTACGAAAAGGAAATTATGCTGAACGAGTAGGTGCTGGTGCCCCAGTATATTTGGCTGCTGTTATGGAATATTTGGCTGCAGAAGTTCTCGAGTTAGCTGGTAATGCTGCCCGTGATAACAAAAAAACACGTATCATTCCACGTCATTTACAATTGGCAATTCGTAATGATGAAGAATTAAATAAATTATTATCTGGTGTAACAATTGCTCAAGGTGGTGTATTACCAAACATTCAAGCAGTGTTATTACCAAAGAAAACTGAAAAGAAAGCATAAATTAAAAACATTGCATTAATTTTTATAATAATAATACATCGATCATAGGCCTTTTAATAAAAGGCCACAAATTTATTTAAAATAAGAGTAAAAATTATTTTTATAAATAATATATTATAATATTTTTTTAAAGAATCAATTTAAATAATTATAAATTAATGATTCTTTTTTTTTTTTTCTTTTTTTATATGTTATTATGGAAATAATTCATCATATTATGATGACATTTAGGTAACATATTATAAGAATATTCATAAAATATTATCAAAATAATATTGTATTATGATGATATTTAGACAAAATATTATAAGAATATACACAAAATATTATCAAAATAATATCATTAGATAACAAAACTGTTCATGATACTCATACCTTTACTAGAGATAAAAGTATCAGGATGCACTTGTATTAATACATATTATCACAACATCACAAAATATTTTTTAAAAGGAAAAATTTTTTTAAAATTATTATAAAATTTGATTGAATTAAATTTCAATTTATTTTTTTAATAATTAAAGAAAAAAAAAAAACAAAGCATATAAACTTTCTATTGAAAATGTTATTTTAAACTAGATGGCCAAGTGAACTTCGTTACACAAACAATATATGACGTATTCGTTATTTAAATAATCAGTATCCTTTGATATTATATCAATACGTTACTCTCTTCTTTTGATACATATTAATAAAATTTCAATTTATAAGATTTTATGTCAATTATATAAATAATATTATAAATTTTCTAAATACATAAGTTAAGTAACAAAAAATTTGAATAACAAGATAAATTTATATATTATGTTTTAATACTCGATACTATAATATATCGCATCCGTTACCAATTATTCGGTATCCTTTGATTTATACACAGAATGAACTAAAAATATATATCAAATTTATTTTATTTATTTATATATTTAATATTATTATTATTATTTTATATTACAAAGTTTCTTAACGAAGCTTACAATGATTTCTCATATCGTACTTAACAAAATTATTTAGATCATATAAAATTTAAATTGTTAAAAAATTTGTATATTTATTATTATTATTATTTATTTTTATTAAAATTACATAACATAAAATTAATAATATTTTAATAATTATATAAATTAATTCTTATTTAAAATAATCTTATATTAATCTCAACAAATACTCTAATAATATATTTTGTCATAAATTTTTTTATATTTAAAATAAATATTATAATATATAAATACTTATATCAGTATAAAATTTCTTTATATAATTATGAAAAAATTAATTTAATAGTTAATTATTGATATTAATGCATAAATAAAAGTATTTTCTAATGAAATATATTTTGTCAATGTTCGATTAACACATTTCATAATAATACGTTTTCATTATTGACAAAAAAAGTTTTTCTAAAAATGAAATCTTATACTATAATATATATATTTATATATTAAATTTTTTAATTATTTATATACTAATAATTTATAATAAATCGATATTAAATAAAAAATAAAAATATATACTTTTTAAGTTTACCTTAAAAATATTATTGTTTTGTATGATTGAAATAATTAATATTAAACTATGTTTATTAATAATTGTTAATAAAAAAATTAAATATATTTTAATTTATAAAATAAATATTATTATTAAATTTATAATTTATTATTTTATATATTATAGAAATTGAAAAAATAAATCATGTTTACTACGACAGTAAATTAGAAATACTATTTAATTTTTATGTGTTTTCTACATGGTACTTTGACTTACATAGGGACTTATATTATTGTGAATAATGATATAATTGAAAACCTTTATTTTTTATTTGATAGAATTATTATATTTTATCATTTAAATATTTATAATAAATACATTATTTTTATAAAGTAAAAAAATATGGCCGAAGAAAATTCTACAGCTGTTGCAGCAACTGCGGTTACTGCTGCTTCTACAACACCAACAAAAAAAGCAACAGCTTCTGGTGCTAAACGTACAAAACAACATTCAAAACCAACACATCCACGTACATCAGAAATGGTTGTTAACGCAATTAAAAATTTAAAAGAACGTGGTGGTTCATCATTACAAGCAATTAAAAAATATTTAGCTGCAAATTATAAAGTGGATTCTGATAAAATTTCACCATTTATTAAAAAATATTTAAAAGCTGCTGTAACTGAGGGAGCCTTGGTACAAACTAAAGGTAAAGGTGCATCTGGTTCATTCAAATTGGCTGCTTCCGCTTCATCTAATTCTTCAGCTAAATCAAAAGTATCCAAAAAAGAAAGTGGAGCAAAAGGTTCAGCAAAGAGTGCTAAAAGTAAACGGGCACCAAAAGAAAAGAAAGCCACAACTACATCATTGGCAGCCAAAAAGCCTAAAGCAAAAAAAGCGACTCCATCATCATCAACTGCTGCTAAAAAAGTTACTGCAAAATCATCAGCGGCATCAAAAAAAGCACCAGTTAAAGCAAAACCAGCAAAAAGTACAAAATCCGCTGCCAAAAGTAGCCCTGCTCGTAAACCGAAAGCACCAAAAGCTAAGAAAGCTTCTGTTGCCAAATCATCTCCTACAAAAATTAAAAAAGCAGCACCAAAAAAGAAATGATCTGTTACTTTAATAATATATTGAAATATTTCATTATTTTTGCTAAAAAATGAAAATAACATAG
>NW_025408122.1:0-10000 GCF_905475395.1 Chrysoperla carnea
TCCGTAGGAGGCCAAGGCACGGGACCGAACTCGAATTCACACACACACCAAACAACACACACATAATAATTATGCCCGTGCATATACAACATTAAATGCATAACTTATTATACAACATATACACCAACATAAGTAAATAATATCATCACATACCACATATCATACAAGTACAATATACAGCAGCTAGATACATTACATTACATTAAATGCACAGTTAATATAATAAACATAAAATGTATATAATATGTCGGTACATAATATATGATAATGTGAGGGTACATGGTTTCATCTCGCCCAGGCCCGGCACGTTGGCCATAACCTTCTTCCCAATCAAGCCCGACACGCCCCGGTCCTCAGAGCCAATCCTTATCCCGAAGTTACGGATCCAATTTGCCGACTTCCCTTACCTACATTAATCTATCGACTAGAGGCTCTTCACCTTGGAGACCTGCTGCGGATATGGGTACGAACCGGCGCGACACCTCCACGTGGCCCTCACCTGGATTTTCAAGGTCCGAGGGAATGATCCAGACACCGCCGCAACTGCGGTGCTCTTCGCGTTCCAAACCCTATCTCCCTGCTAGAGGATTCCAGGGAACTCGAACGCTCATGCAGAAAAGAAAACTCTTCCTGGATCTTCCGACGGCGTCTCCAGGCCTTTTTAGGTTACCCTGACGAACTCTCTTACGAGGGCCCGACTTATAAACGGTTCCGCTGCCGGGTACCGGAATAGGAACCGGTTTCCCTTTCGCCCAATGGATGTATATATTTATATATATATTTATACATATTTATTAATAATGTTTATTGTTTTTTAAAAAGCAATAATATTCATTAATAATATTGTATTTATTTTATATTATTAAACACATCAAACATTAACATCGGTTTTCACCTAGGGCTTAGGATCGACTGACTCGTGTGCAACGGCTGTTCACACGAAACCCTTCTCCACGTCAGTCCTCCAGGGCCTCGCTGGAGTATTTGCTACTACCACCAAGATCTGCACCGATGGCGGCTCCAGATGGCCTCACGGCCAATCCTTCCGCGCACACCACCGCGACCCTCCTACTCGTTAGGGTTTCATGATAAAAGATAAATCTTTTATCGAAAATACCAACTAACGGTAGAGTATAAGCATGACGCTTCAGCGCCATCCATTTTCAGGGCTAGTTGCTTCGGCAGGTGAGTTGTTACACACTCCTTAGCGGATTCCGACTTCCATGGCCACCGTCCTGCTGTCTTAAGCAACCAACGCCTTTCATGGTATCCCATAAGCGTCAATTTTGGCGCTTTAACTCTACGTTTGGTTCATCCCACAGCGCCAGTTCTGCTTACCAAAAGTGGCCCACTTGGCACTCTGATCCATATATAAAAAATATATTCTCATAGCTTCACATTATAAATAATGTTTTTAAGCAAGCTAGAGATCTCACCCATTTAAAGTTTGAGAATAGGTTGAGGTCGTTTCGGCCCCAAGGCCTCTAATCATTCGCTTTACCGGATGAGACTCTTATATAATGAACGCCAGCTATCCTGAGGGAAACTTCGGAGGGAACCAGCTACTAGATGGTTCGATTAGTCTTTCGCCCCTATACCCAGTTCCGACGATCGATTTGCACGTCAGAATCGCTACGGACCTCCATCAGGGTTTCCCCTGACTTCATCCTGACCAGGCATAGTTCACCATCTTTCGGGTCCCAGCGTGTACGCTCTAGGTGCGCCTCTATTATAATATAATCCGAAAACTAAATTATAATAATATAAGACGCCCTAGGAGTGCGATATTTAATACATAATATAAATATATCCTCCTTTTATCATTTATAAAAAAATATAAATAATATTTACTTTCATTGTGCCTTTGGGTTTCATAAAATTTATAAATATTTCGATGAAAAAATATTTTATTCCCAATGACTTGCGTACATGCTAGACTCCTTGGTCCGTGTTTCAAGACGGGTCCTGAAAGTACCCAAAGCTATATCGTCGCTGACAGATAAATTTTTAATAAAAAAAAATGAGCCAGTTCATTATCATACACCTACTGACAGTTAAATAGTATCATATAACGGCATAAAATCCGTATATATAATATGTTTTAATAAAAAAACCTATTTATACTCGTGGTGGATCTGAACGCGTTAATAACGCGACTCAATATCAATTTATAATTAATACCATCAAACAATTAATCAAGAAACATAGGCGTTTAACATACACAAAATATTATCAAAAAATAATATTGTACATTAATCAACGCACCAATGCCTATAGATTAATATTTAATGGGTCGCAACGTCCTACAAGATGAGAAGTGCATACCTCGTTATCATACAATTAACAATATACAGCAGTGCATATATTTTTACTAAAAATAAATTCCTAATAAAAATTTTTGTCACATGCTAGTACAAATTGGTTGATTAACGATAAAAAGTAAATGAATCTCATCTTTCGACCTTTCGGGTTTCTCAGGTTTACCCCTGAACGGTTTTACGTACTCTTTAACTCTCTCTTCAAAGTTCTTTTCAACTTTCCCTCACGGTACTGTTCGCTATCGGTCTCGTGGTAATATTTAGCCTTAGATGGAGTTTACCACCCACTTAGAGCTGCACTCTCAAGCAACCCGACTCTAAGGAAAGATTCACCTATCATCAATAATAATCACTACGGGCCTGGCACCCTCTATGGGTATATGGCCCCATTCAAGATGGACTTGGATGTATTATATAACAATAGGTTTATATTGAATCTTCCTAAACACTACATTCCCCAAGTGTCTGTTTATCAGCCACGGGGTTCAGTGCTGGGCTTATCCCTGTTCGCTCGCCGCTACTAAGGGAATCCTAGTTAGTTTCTTTTCCTCCGCTTAATAATATGCTTAAATTCAGCGGGTAATCTCACCTACTCTGAGGTCGTAAAAGTTTTTAGAAGTATTAAAACAAAAATTTTTTTTATATATTATGTTTTTGTTATATTTTATAAGTAAACAATTTTCTTAATTATTCATACTCAAATTTTTTTAATATTATTATATAATATTATTTTTATATTTATCTAAAGAGAAGAAAATAAAAAATAAATAATTATATATATTAATTTTTTTCGAGTATATTGAAAATTTTATTACAAATAAAATATTCCATAACAAAATATTAATATATAATATTTTTGTTTATTCTTCTTTATTTAATATTTTAAAAATATATTATTAATATCATTTATTATTAATATTATTATTAACATAAAGTTTTATAATATTATATATAAATGATAAAAAATAATATTGATATATTAATTTAAAAATGTCGACAAATAATAAAAAATATATAAATTTTAAATGCTATTAAAAACATTTTATATTTATTTTTTTCTTATATTTGGCGTAAAACATTCATATATAAATAATTTTACATTTCTTTTATAAAAATTTTATTTATCAATTTAATTAAATATGAAAAAATAAATTTTCTTTTTTAATTATTGATAAATTTCTTTTTCATAAAAAAAATTTTATGTAAAATAATCTTTTATTATATTAATATAATGTATACGACCCTCAGCCAGATGTGGTCCGGGAACAGTATCCAAGGACCGCAATGTGCGTTCGAAATGTCAATGTTCATGTGTCCTGCAGTTCACAAGTTGACGCGCAATTAGCTGCGTTCTTCATCGACCCACGAGCCAAGTGATCCACCGTCCAGGGTAATCTTTTTAAATTTTAAATGTAAGTATTATTATTAATAATAATCTTTATTTTTAATATAAAAAATAAAATTATTAATTTATATATCTTTATAAATTCTTTTAAAATAAAAAAATTTTTCTAGAATATAAATTATATATTTTATTTTAAATATATATATATATAAATTAAAGATATTATGGTATTAATAAATATATACATAACATTTTTGATATTTTTGTTAGTGCTAGCTAGATATAATAATTAATATTTGGTATATTTTATAGAAATGTATTTATTTTTTTTTTATAAATTATTTTCTACATAAAAATATATATAATATTAATATGGTACAAAACAAATGGGTTTGTTTTTTAACATAATAACTTTTAATAAAAAAAAAGAAATATCAAGACAAAACATAAAGAAATTTAAATTTGAAATAAATTTTATTCTTTAAAAAAATTTTATCTTGTGTTTTCTTTATTTTTATTATATAACATAGAAAAATAAAAATATAGATTATATCAATTATAATCTTATTTTATTTTTCTTAATAGAGATTATATACATATAAACAAATAATTTCAATATATTCTATTTTTAATTTCACTTTTTTATAAGAGAAATTATTTATAGATTTTATTAATAATTATTGTTTAATAATAATAATAATATTGAATATAAAAATATTTTATATGTAACAAATATATTATTAATATTTATATAATATTCTCTATATTATATGTATAGATATATTATGTGTATAAAAAAAGTTTGGCGTATTACTTTAATATGATATCATAACCAAAATAAATCTCTTTTAACACATAATTACTATTATATATTTTGAGAAAATTACATATTAATATGTTATTTTGTTAAAAAAAATATTTCTTATCAATAATATTTTTATTTTTTGGAATATTTAAAAACAATACAAAAAATATAAATAAATATATTTTATATATATCGTTAATGATCCTTCCGCAGGTTCACCTACGGAAACCTTGTTACGACTTTTACTTCCTCTAAATGATCAAGTTTGGTCATCTTCCCAGCAACATCGGCAATATCAGAAATATTGCCGCGTACCAGTCCGAAGACCTCACTAAATCATTCAATCGGTAGTAGCGACGGGCGGTGTGTACAAAGGGCAGGGACGTAATCAACGCGAGCTTATGACTCGCGCTTACTGGGAATTCCTCGTTCATGGGGAACAATTGCAAGCCCCAATCCCTAGCACGAAGGAGGTTCAGCGGGTTACCCGGACCTTTCGGCCTGGGAGGACACGCTGATTCCTTCAGTGTAGCGCGCGTGCGGCCCAGAACATCTAAGGGCATCACAGACCTGTTATTGCTCAATCTCGTGCGGCTAGAATGCCGCCTGTCCCTCTAAGAAGAATTATTTGTACGCCGGCAGTAAAAACCACATCAAAAAACTGCGTACCCATACACCATAACATATGCAACATAAAGCACAATATATACAAAATATAATCTTGATCGTTAAATCTCAAAAATACATGCATATATAAATACAATACATAACACACATGAAAATGAATGAAATGGGAAACAAACAGCCGATGGGCCTTGAGATGCCGGTAAAGTACGTCTATTTAGCAGGCTAGAGTCTCGTTCGTTATCGGAATTAACCAGACAAATCGCTCCACCAACTAAGAACGGCCATGCACCACCACCCACCGAATCAAGAAAGAGCTCTCAATCTGTCAATCCTTCCGGTGTCCGGGCCTGGTGAGGTTTCCCGTGTTGAGTCAAATTAAGCCGCAGGCTCCACTCCTGGTGGTGCCCTTCCGTCAATTCCTTTAAGTTTCAGCTTTGCAACCATACTTCCCCCGGAACCCAAAAGCTTTGGTTTCCCGGAAGCTGCCCGCCGAGTCATCGGAGGAACTTCGGCGGATCGCTAGCTGGCATCGTTTATGGTTAGAACTAGGGCGGTATCTGATCGCCTTCGAACCTCTAACTTTCGTTCTTGATCAATCAAAACATTTTTGGCAAATGCTTTCGCTTCTGTCCGTCTTGCGACGATCCAAGAATTTCACCTCTAACGTCGCAATACGAATGCCCCCATCTGTCCGTATTAATCATTACCTCGGAGTTCCGAAAACCAACAAAATAGAACCGAGGTCCTATTCCATTATTCCATGCACACAATATTCAGGCAAAATTTGAGCCTGCCTTAAGCACTCTAATTTGTTCAAAGTAAACGTACCGGCCCACCTCGACACTCAATTAAGAGCACCGCGACGGGATTGCAATTGGGGGCTGCCACCGCTCTTAACGGTTAAACACTTACGACAAATTACATAATAAAAATATATATAATGCATTAAATAAATAATAACACTAAAATATACTTTATACATAATCTGTACCACCCACCGGTAGGACGTCCCACATAACATGCTAGTTAAACAATGCGAGCATTGAACCAACAGTGTAGGACACAGATTCGACTACGAGCTTTTTAACCGCAACAACTTTAATATACGCTATTGGAGCTGGAATTACCGCGGCTGCTGGCACCAGACTTGCCCTCCAATGGATCCTCGTTAAAGGATTTAAAGTGTACTCATTCCGATTACGGGGCCTCGGATGAGTCCCGTATCGTTATTTTTCGTCACTACCTCCCCGTGCCGGGAGTGGGTAATTTGCGCGCCTGCTGCCTTCCTTGGATGTGGTAGCCGTTTCTCAGGCTCCCTCTCCGGAATCGAACCCTGATTCCCCGTTACCCGTTACAACCATGGTAGGCGCAGAACCTACCATCGACAGTTGATAAGGCAGACATTTGAAAGATGCGTCGCCGGTACGAGACCGTGCGATCAGCTTAAAGTTATTCAGAGTCACCAAATTAAACGATGCAAATTAAAATTTACACCGATTGGTTTTGATCTAATAAAAGCATTCCTTCCATCTCTGGTCGGAACTCTGTTTGCATGTATTAGCTCTAGAATTACCACAGTTATCCAAGTAAATGTGGGTACGATCTAAGGAACCATAACTGATATAATGAGCCTTTCGCGGTTTCACCTTAATTTGGCTTGTACTGAGACATGCATGGCTTAATCTTTGAGACAAGCATATGACTACTGGCAGGATCAACCAGGGAACTATTTGTATTTATAATATTAAATATATAATAATATACATGATATTTTTGTTTTCTTATTATAAGAAAAAAAATTTTCATACAATAATTATTAATATATAATAATATTATTACAATTTCATTTTAAATATCAGATGGTCTCACCCATTACTGATATAAATTTTTTTTTTTTTATATCTCTATTGTTTTAAAATTAATAGAAAAAACATATGAGATATATATATTATTATTAATTTTTTTTTTTTTCAAATATATATTTTATTATGTCATTTATATAATTTTTTTGCTTTTACAAAAAGAAATATATAACATGTTATTCATAATAAATATTATTGAATAAAAAAAAAAAAAAATAATTATGATTTTTGTCAGACCATCACCAAATGGGTCTTAAAATATTTCAAACATTTTCTCATACTCGTCGCTAGATTGAAAGCGTCATTTATTTTTTAATTTTATTTAAAAAGTTAATTTTAAATAAAAAACGTTATAATAACACTTAATATTCTCGCTTGGTATGAGGTGAGTCAATGTAATATTATTTATAAAAATAATTTTTATATAAATATTGTGTGCTCATATGGGAGTGTAAAGTTTAAAACTTATAACCCATGAACTTGCTTTGACAAAAAAATTTATATGTTATTCTATTTATAATCAATAATTTAATAAAAAAAAATTTTTTTTTAAATATTGATATAAAAAGATATACATATAGAGGTTTTTTTACAAAATTCTCATTAATTTTTTTACAAAAATAATAATACAATATTTAATATCAAAATAATCCAAACTGATTACCATCCAGACTATTATCAATATATATAAGATTGTATTATTATTCATTTCAATACATATTTATTAAAACTGAGATAAAATTTCATATATTAATAAATATGCATGTGTAAAAAAAAAAATTTTTATATAATAATTGAAAATGTTTTTGCTATTATTTTGTATACATACATTAAATAATTGATAACAATTTAATACAATGTACACCTAAAAAATAATAACAGCATATACATATTCGAAACATTACTAGCAAAAAAACCAAAATACAATATTAAATATCAAAATAAACCAAACTGATTACCATCCAGAATATTTTGAGTATATATATATATAATTTTGTATATTTTGCGTTCATGTTAATAAAATATATAAATGATACATATTTGAAAAGTGTTATTCTTCTTTCTGTTTTTTCGTAATATCATGGTGTCCATAGACATGCAAAAGCGTCATACCAAGCCATATACATACCTACACCACCTTTGTTGAATGATACACGAACAGTATGAAAATTAAACAACATATTCAATATCATTTTATATTATACTAAAATAAATGTTATTCTATTAAGAAAGTGTATATTTTTAAATTTGGCATTCATTACATAGTCAAAATACAATAATAATATAGATGATACATATACGATAATTGTTATTTTTCTTTCTGTTTTTTCGTGATATCATGGTGTCCATAGAATTGCAACGACGTCATACCAAGCCATATACAACTCTACACCACCTTTGTTGAATGATACACTTAGAGTATGAAAAATAAACAAATTATACTATATCATACTATATCATATATGTAAGACTGTTGAACATAATACCACAAAATACACTATTTCATATAGATATACATTCATTCTTGTCAACATAAAAGTACGTTATAAATGATACATATACAATAAGTTTTATTCCTCTTTCTGTTATTCCGTAATATCATAGTGTCCATAGAATTGCAACGACGTCATACCAAGCCATATACAACTCTACACCACCTTTGTTGAATGATACACGGACAGTATGAAAAATAAACAACCTATTCTATACCATTTAATATCATACTAAAACATGAAACAAATGTTATTCTATTAAAAAGTGTATTATTTTATTATATTTAGTATTCATTACACAGTCAACATACATAAATGATACATATACGATAAGTGTTATTCCTCTATCTGTGCATCCGTAATATCATAGTGTCCATAGAATTGCAACAACGTCATACCAAGCCATATACAACTCTACACCACCTTTGTTGAATGATACACGGACAGTATGAAAAATAAACAACTTATACTATACCATACTATATCATATGTGTGAGACTGCTGAACGTAATACCACTAATACACTGTTATACATAGATATACATTCATCTCATTAACTTACACGCACTATCCATCATATATATTAAAGACATTACACCCGGTGCTTCAAACTCAAAATATGATAATGTTTAAAATGGCTTTAAACATCATAAACTTTACAGAATAATCAAAATTTAAAGAAAAAAATTTTAAAAAAAAAATTTTTTTCAGCTAAAAATTTTTATTTTGGGACCAAAAAAATTTTTTTTTGCTTTTATCATATTTTATTAAATGAAATTTATGCATTATAATAAATTATTCAATAAACATTAATAATTATAATAAATTATTAAAAAATTTTTGGAATTAATGCAAATTTTTAGAAAAAAATGTATATTTTTTTTTTATATACAAATCGTACATGTTATATTGCGACAGGGTACCGGTATAATACATGTGATACATATGTAGATTTTCGAAAAAATTTTTATCCTTTTAAATGGTCCTAAATACTATATAAAGGTAAAATATATAGAATTTTTCGGGATTCATTAAAAAATTTTAGGGAAAAAATTTCATTTTATTTTATATACAAATCGTACATGTTATATTGCGACAGGGTACCGGTATAATACATGTGATACATATGTAGATTTTCGAAAAAATTTTATCCTTTTAAATAGTCCTAAATACTATATAAAGGTGAAATATATAGAATTTTTCGGGATTCATTAAAAAATTTTAGGGAAAAAATTTCATTTTATTTTATATACAAATCGTACATGTTATATTGCGACAGGGTACCGGTATAATACATGTGATACATATGTAGATTTTCGAAAAAAATTTTATCCTTTTAAATAGTCCTAAATACTATATAAAGGTAAAATATATAGAATTTTTCGGGATTCATTAAAAAATTTTAGGGAAAAAATTTCATTTTATTTTATATACAAATCGTACATGTTATATTGCGACAGGGTACCGGTATAATACATGTGATACATATGTAGATTTTCGAAAAAAATTTTATCCTTTTAAATAGTCCTAAATACTATATAAAGGTAAAA